>NW_027305509.1:600000-889999 GCF_039555335.1 Amphiura filiformis
TAAGCACTTGAGGTATACTGTTCTATACCTAATTGATACATGACCTGCTGAAATACTCCAGAAGTAAAGTTTGATCCTTGATCTGACTGTATGGACTTGGGGAGCCCCACAAATGTGAAGAACTTAGTTAACGCTTTCACTATAATAGTCACTGCTTTAATATTTCTCAAGGGTATGGCTTCAGGAAAGCGTGTTGACGCGCAAATAATTGTCAGAAGGTATTGATTACCTGACTTAGTCTTTGGTAGGGGGCCTACACAATCAATAATTACCCTACTAAATGGTTCATCAAAGGCTGGAATTGGCTTTAATGGAGCAGGAGGTATTTTCTGATTTGGCTTCCCTACTACTTGGCATATGTGACATGTTTTGCAATATTCAGAAACATCTTTTCTAAGAGTGGGCCACCAGAAATGTCTCAGAATTCTTTCATGAGTTTTCTTAACACCCAAATGCCCTGCCATTGGACTGTCATTTGCTATGTTAATCACTTCAGTGTGGTATACTTTTGGTACCACTATTTGGTGCACTACCTTCCACTCTTCATCGGCAGGTGCATCAGGGGGCCGCCATTTTCTCATTAGCACATCATCTTGTTTGTAAAAACAGACAGAATTTTGTTCTGCTTCTTCTAGGGTCAATGCCCTTTGATTGATCTCTTTGAGTTCTGGGTCATTTTGTTGCTCCAGAATTAGCTTGTCATGACTTAATGGGTCTCTCAATGTTTCCCCGATTTGTTCATGCTCAGAGGCTGTGTCATTTTGAGGGGTCTTTTTATCCCCTGGAGAAGGAAGTTTATCTTCTTTCTCATTCAACTTTGACACAAATGTGTCTTCCAAATTGTAGCCTAAGTCATCAATTTGGTTGTCCTCATTTGTTTCTAATGAGGCCTTCTTACTCATTGCCCGTGTAACTGCACAAACAGAAACTATCTCCTTTTCCTCACTATTATCTTCCTGCAAGCAGGGCTTATCTGTAACTATTGGGTCAGGAAAAACCTTCACCCCTGCCAAATCATTTCCTAGCAACATGGACACTCCCTTGACTGGCAATTCATGTCTAACTCATATGGTTACCGGACCAGAAACCAAGTCAGATGTCAAGTTAATTTTGTGGAGAGGTACATTAAGTATTTCCATCCCAATACACTGGATCAAAGCATTACCAGCTGAACTATCCTCATTAAAGGGCAAAGTTCCTTCCAGAATCATAGACCGTGCACAACACGTATCTCGCACAATCTTAATGGGCTTTGGACTGCCATTCTCACCAAGTGATACTACTCCCTCTAACACAAATGGTTCAAATTCCTCACACACCTTGTCTGTGTCACCTCCCTTTTGTGGGAATTCTTGTTTCTTGATTTGACTGACTTGTTTCTTTGACTCAAGTGACACTGCACATCCTACAGTATTACTAGCAGTTTGCTGCTGTTTTTGTGCATCTTGTTTGGCTTTTAAGGTCCGACACGTGGTCACTGTATGTCCTGGTTTCTTACAGAAATGGCAAAATAATTGGGATTTAAATTCAGTCCCACCTGTTGGTTTGGTACCTGAACTCCATGGGGTCCCTCTACCACCAGCACTATGCTGTGAATTAGACCAGGATCTGTGATTAGACTGAGATCTCCCTTCTTGTGTACCACCTTGATTTGCTCTAGGTTGGTTATGGCTGAACCTGTTTGAGTAACTTCTGTTATGACTAAATTTACTTGCATTCAACTTGTGCGTTAAGCCATAATCGTCAGCCATCGTCGCCGCCTCACTAAGCGTGTTAATTTTGCTAGCGCTTTCATCCAATGGGTTTTAATGTCAGCATGGGCACATTTCTTGAACTCTTCTATAAGAACCAATTGCTTAAGTTGGCCGAAATCATCTTTGACTTCTTTTGAACCAAGCCACCTGTCAAACATTTGTTCTTTTACTCTAGCAAATTCTACATGGGTTTGATCTGCTTGCTTTCTTGAATCTCTGAACTTTTGTCTGTATGCTTCAGGCACCAGTTCATAGGCCTTGAGAACTGCCTGTTTGACTTCTTCATAATTATTACACTTCTCTATTGGTAGAGCTGAGTAAGTCTCCCTGGCCTTCCCCACAAAACTACTTTGTAACAGTAGGGTCCAATGCTCTGGAGGCCATTTCAAATTTGTAGCTACCTTTTCAAAATGTTGAAAGTACTCGTCAACTTCTTTCTCTTTGAATTTAGGCACAAGCTTTACATACTTTGTAACATCAAACCCTGACTTTGAGGAGAAACTTGATGAGTATTTGTCACGTAGCTTTGTCAACTTCTCTTGTTCAAACTTGTACTTTTCCTCAATTTCTTTTTCTTTCAAATGAGCTTCTATTTGCAATTTTGCTTGTTTTTCCTTTTCTTCCATTTCCAACTTTTGTTTTTCAAGTTCCAATTTTGCTACCTTTTCCTTTTCTTCCGTTTCTAATTTTTTGTGCTCAAGCGCCAGCTTGTCTTGACGCGCTTTGTCTTCCATTGCTAGTTTTTGTTTTTCAATGTCTAGCCGTTCTTGTTTCTCTTTATTTTCCATATCTAATCTTTCTTGTCTTTCTTGTTTTTCATTCTCTAACTTGATAATTTCCAACTTTTCTTTTTGGTCCATTTCTATTTTCCTCAGTTCTAATTGAATTTCCAACTCTTTCAATTTAACTGCCGAATCCCCACCGATTTCAGTTTCGACCTCTTTTCTCTTGCCCAAAATGGAATCCTCAAAATACTCTTCATCAACCAAACCTCAATCAAGACATTTTTGATTGCTTGTCTTCTTGTAGTTTGCTTTACTTTCAAGTCATAATGTTTGGCAAGTGCTAATAAATCAGGCTTCTTCAACTTATCAAATTTCTCCCAATCTATAGTTTCAAGAAACTCTTCTGCTTTGAACTCTGCCATACTGTACTTTCACTTTCAAGACTCAGTATAATAATGTCAACTTTTTTACAGTGTATTTCCCGGACGAGCCCCCAATTTTGTTACGAGTCGTACTTGACTCAAGGCCAAAATCACCTTTTACCCGAACTCACACGAATGCACAACACAAATACACTGTTTGATTAAGCTAACAAAATCTAAGTCTTTAATTGAAAGCACGTTATGATTGGTACAATATATGATAACAAATGCTCATACACAATAATCAAATATAAACACTCTTTATCTATTTAGTACTTAGCCAGCATTCCTCTTCTTGGTGATCATAAAGTTCTTGCAATGTTCTGGACGACTGATGTTATATATCCTTATTCACTTGTCCTGCGAAAATCAGCGAAGTCCAGTGAACACCTGCGTTTATAAATATCCTTGCGTATGAAATCCTCACACAAAAATGGCGTTACTTTCTCCCAAGTACTAAACTCCTTGCGCCGTTCTCCAATACTAAACTCCTTGCGCAGTTCTCCAAATCTCTTACTCCTTGCGCTGCTTTCTCCAAAATTGGTGCTATTTCCACCTTTCACACAATATCTTCAGGAAGCAGGACTGCGATGCAGTTGTCCCCACTTATATTGACAGTTGCGTTGAATCAAAACACCAGACTTCAGCAAGTCGACAGAAGAATATATTTTCCTTTCTTGGAAGAAGTACGTTCTTTGACGTATTCTAGATCTTCTCCGACAACACTGGCAAATAGTAGTACTTTGACTACATGAAATATTTCTGGTGTACAATTTCCTTTCTTTGAAGGAATTGGACTGTAAGCATGTTAGCTAGCTAGCCCAGATCAACACTATCAACTGTGTATAATAATGTGTTTACATTCTCTTATATATCAAGCACTGGGAAATCCCAAGTATTATTAGCTAAATGTGATCTTGGGAATTCCCAAGCCTTAATTATAACATTAACCTTTCTCATTACATCACTTCCTGAGGGGCATTCCATGACATCATTTTCAATTTACAACCTCAGGGGACTTTCCAATTGAATACATGATTCTAAAAACCACCTAAGTCCATATTTTGGCTAAATTGAGTTAAGCACGGGAAATAGTTACTTATACATAGGCCTATCATATGTATAAAAGAACAACTCAAATTGACCCTCTAAGTCCGTCTATTGAGCATGTGAAATCAAGCATGTACGGAACAACCACCTAAGTCCAT
This sequence comes from Amphiura filiformis, assembly GCF_039555335.1. Taxonomy (NCBI): domain Eukaryota; kingdom Metazoa; phylum Echinodermata; class Ophiuroidea; order Amphilepidida; family Amphiuridae; genus Amphiura; species Amphiura filiformis. The sequence goes on from NW_027305509.1 coordinate 604,110, forward strand.
TGGACTTAGGTGGTTATTCAAAACATATTATAGTACCCTTGCAAACCAAGTCAAGATGACTGACACCATGGAGACGCTAAATGGAAGTGATAACAGTGGTGATGAAATACATGGTAAAAAACGCAGAAATGAAGCTGAATGGGCACAGAACAAGAGAAAAGGCTTGAAAGCAACTGGTAAAGAATACACTACTGCGAGGGGCAAGAAAGTTGCAGCAAGAAAAACTGGAGATAAATGCAAGTAAGTGTGTGTTGTGCTATAAAGCTTTCAACCTAAAAGTTACTGTAAACTTGCTGGCTAGTAAGGCGTGCAACCGTAAGTGACACGCACATTTATGTGTGATTTGTGTCGAAATATGTGTCGAAGTTACTGTTTCCTGAAATAAAATGAATATAGCTCAACTTGCATAGGCCTACTGTTTTGATTCTGGTTTGTATCTTTGTTTCCAGATGTTCGCGTCAATGCCTGCAGCATTTCAGTGATGAAACCAAAAAGCTTCTTATCGATAAGGTCAACTCGCTTGGTGATCAGAAAGCACAAGATTCCTTTTTGTCTGGTGGAATATCAGCTCGCTCAGTTGCTCGTAGACGTCCTAGACAGGGTGGTGCTTAACCAGATCAACGGCGGGATCAACGGACTTGTAGCATACACTATAAGGTGAGTCTTGCCTTAGGCCTATTGCAGATCTTATTATTTCAGTCGGTGAGGGAAAAAATATTGTAATAAGAAATTTATTTCTGACAGTCTAAAGCACATTTACCATATTATCATTTCAGATCAAACATGGAGAAGAAGAAAAGGTCGTCTGCCGGGCTGGTTATGCGAGTCTGTATGGAGTTGGTGAATGGAGAATACGACGCATTGCTAATGATGTGTTTACTGGTGATATCTCCATAGATCAACGTGGGAAACATGACAACCGGCCCCGTGCTGTTCCTGAAGATTACTTGCGCCTTGTAGATGAACATATCCGTTCGTTTCCTTACCAGGTATCGCACTATGGACGAGAACGCACCAAAAGGCGTTATTTGTCTTCTGAACTCAGCGTCAGACGCATGTATGTCCTCTTCCTGCAAAGGCACTTCCCAGAGGCGTACTTAAAGGTTAAAGATAACACTGATCCTGAGAAAGTTGAATGTGCTGTACGCCATCGCACGTACTTCAACTATTTTAAAGCCAACTTTAACTACGGTTTTGGAAGACCTCGAACTGACGTCTGTGGTACATGTGCTGAGCTTAAGTTGAAGATAGGCACAGAGAAGAATGCAGCGACACGTAGAAGACTTCAGACTGAACTTCAGCTCCACAAGCGGAAAGCAAAGGCCTTCTATGACCAGCTGCAAGTAGAATCAGCTGTAGCCAAGGATGATGAAGAAGCTGACGTTCTTGCTATAGACTTTCAGCAGAACATACCATACCCTCACCTGCCTGTTGGAGACATTTTTTACATGAGGCAGCTATGGCTGTATAATTTCTGTATCTATAGCGCGAAGACCCAAAAGTCCACCATGTACATGTGGCCGGAAACTGTGGCGAAGAGAGGATCGAATGAGGTGGTGTCATGTCTTAAGCATTACATCGACAACAAGCTGTCTGTTGGGGTGAAGAAGGTCAAAGTTTTTTCGGATGGCTGCCGTGGCCAAAACCACAACCACACCGTTGTACAGTTTTTTTTACATTGGTGAAAACTGGTCAACTTGATGCTATTGAGCACCGTTTTCCCATTAGGGGACATAGTTTCCTGCCCTGTGATCGCCACTTTGCTACGATAGAAAAGAAAAGAGGAAGGTGGAGAGCGTGGATTGGTTTCAGAATGGATTGACATGGTGGAGGAAAGTTTTGAAGTGGTGCGAGTTCAGCAGGATCTCATTAGTGATTACCGTGGGCATCTTCAGCAGTTTTTTAAGAAGTCAATAAAGCGCGGTGAAGAGACATACAAGTTGTCTGAATACAAAGTATTTGTGTTCAGCAAGACGCATCCGAACCAGGTTGAAGTGTCACCCAACATGATGGCACTGAATAGAATGCGGTTTTCTGCTAAAACCAAATGTAACTCCAAGTCTTCCATCCAGGCCCTGTTATTCCGCTCCTCTGCCTGTGAAGCCAGGCAAAAGAATGACATTGTAAAACTCAAAAAGTATCTGCAAGAGGCAACCAGAGATTTCGTGGATCAACTAAAAACCTGTAATGATGAAGAATCTGACAATGACAACTCGGACTATGAGGATTAGGACTTTAGAAGACATTCATTGCTGAAGAGTGACTTTTGAAACAAAGGGTTTAATCAAGAAAAGTGTGGTTTATATTACATGCCAGTGTGCTAATCAACATACATTCCTGTGTGCTTTATTTTGTATTATGTTAATAGTGGTACTCCCATAATGACAACTCGGACTCGGAGGATTATGACTTTAGAAGACTTGTAACACATTCATTGCTGGAGAGTGACTTTTGAAACAAAGGGTTTAATCAAGAAAAGTGTGGTTTATATTACATGCCAGTGTGCTAATCAACATACATTCCTGTGTGCTTTATTTTGTATTATGTTACTAGTTATACTCCGATAATGATAACTCGGACTCGGAGGATTAGGTATTTAGAAGACTTGTAACACATTCATTGCTGGAGAGTGACTTTTGAAATAAAAATGGGTTTGATCAAGGAAATTGTGTGGTTTATAAAACATAGCAGTGTGCTTCATCAACATTCATACATGTGTGCTTTATTTTTTATTTGCTTACTATTGTTTTTCCTATTCCAACAATGTTGTCTTTGTATATGATTCAAACAACCACCTAAGTCCAGCATATAAAATTACCCCTCACGAAGTCCCTGAAATGCCAATCGCCATACCTAATACAGTTTGACTAACTCATTAGCATGTAAAACATGCCCTATTGACCAGGTAAATCTAACTGAAGGAATTAAAATGATATACAGTTTTTTTTTAGTTTTCTCAAAATCACTCCCTATGGACTTAGGTGGTTTTTGTATTCATATATTCAATTGTGCAACACATTGAAAAGGGGAATTCCCAGCTATCCATTTAATTTGCTGAGAGGGGAATCCCTAAAATGTCACCACTCATGTAATTTTGTAAACAAAGATAAATAATCAAATCAAATTACTCAGGGCACATCACATACTTCTCTCACAAATTTCGCAGGACAGTAACGCCACTTGCACATATGCATTGTTATTACCCAGTTTCTATAAATCATACACATATTTGAGGTCAAAGGTCATTAGGGGTCACTAACGGTATAAACCAAATTCCTTCAAAAATTTTTATTAGCTAAGAAAAACATAGGAGAGTGACGGTATGTGCACACATGAATTATGTCTACCTTATGTATATGTGGTATTTTTGTTTGTTTGAGGTCAAAGGTCATTAAGGGGTCACTTCCGGTATAAAACGAAATACCTTCAAAACGCTACTTACACAGCATTGCTATTACACAGTGTCTATAAATCATACACATAAAAAACGTGATTTCAACTAAAATGCTACTTCTCCCACAAATTACATAGGACGGTGACGCAACTTGCACACATGCATTTCTATTACCCAGTGTCTATGAATCATACACAGATTTGAGGTCAAAGGTCAATAAGGGGTCATTTCCGGTATAAACCAAATTCCTTCAAAAATTTCTATTAGCTAAGAAAAACATAGGAGAGTGATGGTATTTGCACACATGAATTATGTTTACCTTATATATATGTGGTATTTTTTGTTTGAGGTCAAAGGTCATTAAGGGGTCACTTCCGGTATAAAACGAAATAGATTCACAATGCTACTTACACAGCATTGCTATTACACAGTGTCTATAAATCATACACATAAAAAACGTGATTTCAACTAAAATGCTACTTCTCCCACAAATTTTGCAGGACAGTAATGCTACTTGCACATATGCATTGTTATTACCTAGTGTCTATAAATCATACACAGATTTGAGGTCAAAGGTCATTAAGGGGTCACTTACGGTATAAAACCAAATTCCTTGAAAAAATTTTATTAGCTAAGAAAAACATAGGAGAGTGACGGTATGTGCACACATGAATTATGTTGACCTAATCTATAAGTGGTATTTTTTACTTGGGGTCAAAGGTCATTAACGGGTTACTTCCGGTATGAAACGAAATATCTTCAAAATGCTACTTCTCCCACAAATTACGAAGGAATGTGACGCAACTTGCACACATGCATTGCTATTACCCAATGTCTATAAATCATACACATATTTAAGGTCATTAAGGGGTCACTGCCGGTCTAAAATTAAATTCCTTCAAAAATTGTATTAGCTAAGAAAAACATAGGAGAGTGACGGTATGTGCACACATGAATTATGTTTACCTATTGTATGCGGTAGTTTTTTATTTGGGGTCAAAGGTCATTAAGGGGTCACTTCCAGTCCAAAACGAAAAAATTCAAAATGTCCCTTCTGTCACAAATAACATTGCAAAGTGATACTATGTGCACACATGCATTGACATAAGGCAATGCCTGTGGGTTTTCGTAGATTTTGGGGTCAAAGGTCATTAAGGGGTCACAACATGGCTGTGTTCGTGGTCTTAGACCACAGCTAAGTCTAGTTCTTACACAGCCGTGACATACGGCTGTGTCTTTTTTCTTACAGGATCTTCTTCTTCTTTCTTTCTTAAGTTAGGCGGGCAGCCTAACTTATTTCTTTCTTGCCATTTCTTTCTTTAAGTTAGGCGTGCAGCCTAACTTATTTCTTTCTTGTGCTTTCTTTCTTTCTTTCTTTCTTTCTTTCTTTCTTCTTTCTCACAATTTGCTTCTTCTGCCACATCCTTGATCGGATTTCGACCAAACTCGGTCACAAGCAGTATTGGGTAGCTGGCTACAAAAGTTATGTGTTGTTTAACGTCAGAGGTCATCCAAGGGGTCACAGGGGTCAAAAAAGGTCATTTTAACCGAAAATGCTCCGATTGAGCTGAAATTTAAATGCAATGATCCTTATGACATTCTAAACATGTTTCAAATATTTTAAAATTTATTTAATATCATTAAGGGGTCATAAAGGGGTCAAAGGTCAAGTTTTAAAAAATGCTCCAATTGAGCTGAAATTTCAATGCAATGGTCCTTATGACATTCTTAACATTTTAAAAACATTTTAAAATGCATTTAAGGTCATTAAGGGGTCATAAAGGGGTCAAAGGTCAAGTGTTCCAAAATGCTCCAATTGAGCTGAAATTTGAATGCAATGATCCTTATGACATTCTAAACATGTTGAAAATATTTTAAAATTCATTGAAGGTCATTAAGGGGCAATAAAGGGGTCAAAGGTCAAGTTTTCAAAATGCTTCAATTGAGCTGAAATTTAAATGCAATGATCCTTATGACATTCTTAAGATGTTTTAAATATTTTAAAATTCATTTAAGGTCATTAAGGGGGGCATACAGAGGTCAAAGGTCAAGTTAATACTATCCAGCACAGTGTTGCTGCTTGATCAGATCGTCACAGTCATCCGCCTAATTCTTTCTTTCTTTCTTTCTTCTTCTCACAATTTGCTACTACTTCCACATCCTTGATCGGATTTCGACCAAACTCAGTCACAAGCAGTATTGGGTAACTGGCTACAAAAGTTATGGGTTGTTTAACGTCAGAGGTCATCCAAGAGGTCACAGGGGTCAAAAAAGGTCATTTTAACCGAAAATGCTCCGATTGAGCTGAAATTTAAATGCAATGATCCTTATGACATTCTAAACATGTTTAAAATATTTTAAAATTTATTTAAGGTCATTAAGGGGCCATAAAGGGGTCAAAGGTCAAGTTTTTCAAAATGCTCCAATTAAGCTGAAATTTAAATGCAATGATCCTTATGACATTCTAAACATTCTAAAAACATTTTTAAAATCATTTAAGGTCATTAAGGGATCATAAAGGGGTCAAAGGTCAAGTGTTTCAAAATGCTCCAATTGAGTTGAAATTTAAATGCAATGATCCTTATGACATTCTAAACATGTTGAAAATATTTTGAAATTCATTTAAGGTCATTAATGGGGCAATAAGGGGTCAAAGGTCAAGTTTTCAAAATGTTGCAATTGAGCTGAAATTTAAATGCAATGATTCTTATGACATTTATAACATGTTTTAAATATTTTAAAATTCATTTAAGGTCATTAAGGATGTCATACAGAGGTCAAAGGTCAAGTTTTTCAAAATGCTCCGATTGAACTGAAATTTAAATGCAATGATCCTTATGACATTCTAAACATATTTAAAATATTTCAAAATTTATTTAAGGTCATTAAGGGGCCATAAAGGGGTCAAAGGTCAAGTTTTTCAAAATGCTCCAATTGAGCTGAAATTTAAATGCAATGATCCTTATGACATTCTAAACATTCTAAAAACATTTTAAAAATCATTTAAGGTCATTAGGGGATCATAAAGGGGTCAAAGGTCAAGTGTTCCAAAATGCTCCAATTAAGTTGAAATTTAAATGCAATGATCCTTATGACATTCTAAACATGTTGAAAATATTTTGAAATTCATTTAAGGTCATTAATGGGGCAATAAGGGGTCAAAGGTCAAGTTTTCAAAATGTTGCAATTGAGCTGAAATTTAAATGCAATGATCCTTATGACATTCTTAACATGTTTTAAATATTTTAAAATTCATTTAAGGTCATTAAGGATGTCATACAGAGGTCAAAGGTCAAGTTTTCAAAATGCCAGCTTTCATGAAACAGTCTTATTAAAATTAATACTATCCATCCAGCACAGTGTAGCTGCTGGATCAGATCGTCACAGTCATCCGCCTAACTTACCTCGTGCCCTTGCAAAGGGCACAGTTGCTCTAGTCTTTCTTTCTTTCTTTCTTTCTTTCTTCTCACAATTTGCTACTACTTCCATATCCTTGATCGGATTTCGACCAAACTCAGTCACAAGCAGTATTGGGTAGATGGCTACAAAAGTTATGGGTTGTTTAACGTCAGAGGTCATCCAAGGGGTCACAGGGGTCAAAAAAGGTCATTTTAACCGAAAATGCTCAGATTGAGCTGAAATTTAAATGCAATGATCCTTATGACATTCTAAACATGTTTAAAATATTTTAAAATTTATTTAAGGTCATTAAGGGGGGTCATAAAGGGGACAAAGGTCAAGTTTTTCAAAGGTCAAGTTATTTAAAATGCTCCAATTGAGCTGAAATTTAAATGCAATGATCCTTATGACATTCTAAACATTTTGACAAATATTTCAAAATTCATTTAAGGTCATTAAGGGGTCATAAATGGGTCAAAGGTCAAGTTTTTTAAATGGTCCAATTGAGCTGAAATTTAAATGCAATGATCCTTATGACATTCTAAACATGTTTAAAATCTTTTAAAATTCATTTAAGGTCATTACGGGGTCATAAATGGGTCAAAGGTCAAGTTTTTTTATAAAATGCTCCAATTGAGCTGAAATTTAAATGCAATGATCCTTATGACATTCTAAACATGTTTAAAATCTTTCAAAATTCATTTAAGGTCATTACGGGGTCATAAATGGGTCAAAGGTCAAGTTTTTTAAAATGCTCCAATTGAGCTGAAATTTAAATGCAATGATCCTTACATGACATTCTCAACATGTTTTAAATATTTTGAAATTCATTTAAGATCATTAAGGTTGGTCTTAACCCTGGAATTATGGAAACTTTCGGGCTTCATAACTGCTAAATTATTGGTCTAAAGAATATAAAAGTATACATTTTTAGAATGGAAATGACTTGATGAATTCATCTGTGAGGTCCAATTTGGGCCTAAATGCTCATTTTTGGAGAAAATCACAAAAAACAGGTTTTTGGCCCAAATTTTTCGCGCAACGTAACAAAATTGTTTGGCCAAAATTTTTTTTTATTAATTTTTAAAAACTAGATAAAAATATCTAGGGACGGTTTTTTTATTTTTTTGAATTTTGACCAACTGAGAAATTTGCACCAAAAATGGTCAAATCCTGATTTTCGCCCAAATTTCAAATATTTTTGGTGAAGTTGGTCAAAATTCAAAAAAATTAAAAAACGGTCCCTAGATATTTTTATCTAGTTTTTAAAAATTAATAAAAAACTATTTTTGGCCAAACAATTTTTTTGTTACGTTGCGCGAAAAAATTTGGGCCAAAAAACCTGTTTTTTTGGATTTTCTCAAAAAATGAGCATTTTGGCCCAAATTAGACCTCACAGATGAATTCATCAAGTCATTTCCATTCTAAAAATGTATACTTTTTATATTCTTTAGACTAATAATTTAGCAGTTATGAGGCCCGAAAGTTTCCATAATTCCAGGGTTCAGACCACCCTTAAGGGGGTCATGTAGAGGTCAAGGTCAATTTTTCAAAATGCCATCTTTCCACGATCAAGGTAGGCTATATTAAAACGGCAATTAATGAAAATTATTATTATTAAAATTAATCTTATCCAGCACACTATTGCTGCTTGATCAGATCATCACAGTCATCCGCCTAACTTCCCTCGTGCCCTTGCAAAGGGCACAGTTGCTCTAGTTTCTTCTTTCTTCTTCTGTCGACCTTTACATTTGCTCTAGCACTGACATCCGTACATCGATTTTGACCTAACTTAGTCACAGCCACTGACCATGCCCCTACAGGTCACATGAAATTTGTGGGGTCAAAGGTCACGTAAGGGTCACAGGGTTCAAAAACGTGATTTCAGCTTAAAATGCTACTTCTCCCACAAATTACGTAGGACAGTAACGCCACTTGCACACATGCATTGTTATTACCCAATGTCTATAAATCATACACAGATTTGAGGTCAAAGGTCATTAAGGGGTCACTTCCGGTATAAAACTAAATTCCTTCAAAAAATTTTATAAGCTAAGAAAAACATAGGAGAGTGACGGTATGTGCACACATGAATTATGTTAACCTAATGTATATGTGGTATTTTTTTTATTTGGGGTCAAAGGTCATTAAGGGATCACTTCCGGTCCAAAACAAAACATTCAAAATGTCCCTTCTGTCATAAATAACATGGTAGAGTGATACTCTGTGCACACATGCATTGACATAAGGCAATGCCTGTGAGGTTTTCGTAGATTTTGGGGTCAAAGGTCATTAAGGGGTCACAACACGGCTGTGTTCGTGGTCTAGTTCTTTCTTCTTCTGACGGTATGTGCACACACGAACTATGTTTACCTAATGTATATGTGGTATTTTTTATTTGGGGTCAAAGGTCATTAAGGAATCACTTCCGGTCCAGGACAAAAACATTCAAAATGTCCCTTCTGTCACAAATAACATGACAGAGTGATACTCTGTGCACACATGCATTGACATAAGGCAATGCCTGTGGGGTTTTCGTAAATTTTGGGGTCAAAGGTCATTAGGGGTCACAACACGGCTGTGTTCGTGGTCTTAGACCACAGCTAAGTTTAGTTCTTCTTCTTTCTTCTTTTGTCAATTTTCAAGGTCATTAATATAATTTGCTCCAGCGCCAACATTATTTGACCGATTGTGATTACACTTGAGCACAAGCTCCACTACCCCAGCCTTTACATTTGACATGACCCATTCTTTCGTCACGGTTGAGTAATTTTGGCTAAAATGTGATTTTTACCAAAAATACTTCTTCTCCTACAGATTCCTTTCTTTCTTTCATTCTTTCTTTCTTTTTCTTTCTTTCTTTCTTTCTTTCATTCTTTCTTTCTTTCTTTTTTTCTTTCTTTCTTTCTTTCTTTCTTTCTTTCTCTCTTTCTTTCTTTCTTTCTTTCTTTCTTTCTTTCTTTCTTTCTTTCTTTCTTTCTTTCTTTCTTTCTTTCTTTCTTTCTTTCTTTCTTTCTTTCTTTCTTTCTTTCTTTCTTTCTTTCAAATTTTGTTTGCTGCATGGTATGAACGTCTACTTCCCAAAATAAATCACAGCATATACAAGTAAATCACATAGCAGATATTGCGTCTAATAAACTAATACTTTCATAAATTACGTTTCTAACATAACGCATATTTGGTCGCAAATCGCTTTTCACGACATCATCATTATCATGTGTTCCCTTACAATGTATCTGCCTTATGTATTTTATTGTATTTTGCCCCATATTTTTGGCCTATATAACGATATCATCATTGCTGCTTGGTTGGATTAGTTCGCATTACCTATAGTATTTATGTTTGTAGCATTAATAAGTACTCTTTGACAATATTTGTATCATATCCCCAGTATCTGCAAATATATTGTGCCTGGAAGATGTACATATAGGTGCCTTCACATTTATCACTATCGAGCGAAGAAATGATATGGCAAATATGAATAATTTAGTTGCATACCAACTTAAGTCACTATCGCCATGGAAACAAACAAAGACATTAGTCATGGTAGTAGTTGACATCTACATTTTTTTGGCATTTAAAAAAATGATATAACACGCATTCATTATCAGGAATGCTTTTGTGAGAATGTAAACATAATGAAAATCTCCTTTTGAGTAAAGCATTGGATTTATGTATCTAATCACACCACACACCCTCATTTACTACGAGATCACAACTCAAAACATACCACAAAAGAAAGTAATTTCGCGCCTTTATTACAAAGTAATAACTCAAAATATATGCAGCAAATTGTAAAACTGAAACAGCAACAAGAAATAATCCAGTATATTTCTGCAATTTTTATTGTTACGTCCTTTGTCTGAATACACAGGCGTATAGATCCCGGGGCATGGGGGGGGGGGTAAATCCCCCAATATTTTCCCAGGGTGGATGGTCCATACAATAACCCCCCCCCCATGTTGACGCCTGTATATGTGTTTCTGATCAAATTAACCTCATATTTGGCCATTGTAGCCCCGGAAGTGCAAATATTTTGCTAATTTAATTCACTTTTGCACCATATTGCAACAGTTTACCATCAAAATAGCCAAATTTTTCGCGCGCTTTGCACGCATTTGTACGATAAACTTATTATGTTGCCAAAAGGTGCTGAATTTTACTAACCTTCAAGAAATCTTTTGCACCCCCCCCCCATGTCAAAAAGAAATCTACGCCACTGTCTGAATAGCTTCAAATTTGAAGCCAGGGAGACTCTTTGAATGCGCATATTACAAGTCAGATGTTTGTAAGTATTTTGGTGACTTTAAATAGTTGGACTTGCTGTTTACTATATTCAATGGAAATCGACAACTACGTTCTATCGTCAAAGTGTCGTCGTACTATAAATACTCTCTATTACTCTCTACTCTTTTATGGAGTACCTACAGTGATCAGTCCATTGGAGTGAAATTGCACTCAATTTTCACTCGTTAGAGAGTAACTTTCACTTTTTTCCCACTCAATATTACTCTTTAATTTCACTCCATTAGAGGGATCACTGTAGGCAATCTTTTATAGAATGAATTGATCTCTTTTTCACTCTTTTGCATTTTGAGAGTAGGCGCGGTCGGGGCATGGTATTGTGGTATAAATGCACAAAAGGGTTCCATATGATATCAGTTTACTTATATACATATGACTATTTTAGAATGTATGATACCCCTTTTTGTAGAATGTCTACAAAGCCTACAGGGTCAAGAACAACATTTGCAGGCAGGTAGATACAAACTATAAGTATTTGTTTTGTTTATGTGCTTGTTACTATTCCATTTTTTCTCTCGTTGAACTACAGTGTCTATATCTAACCAATTGTCATAATTGCCATGTATTAAAAGATATTTTTTTTCTTGTGTGGTAACGCTAGGCAACGCTATTATTCGATTATGATCCGGGGGTAGATTCATGTATCAACGCGTGCATAGCATAAGATAACAAGTGTCTTCAGCATCGACAATGATCGATCAGTAATGAAAATTTAAAAGACTTCCCCCGATACAGAATATTGCAGATGCTTTCAAAGCGGTTTCGTCAGTCGAAATAGCCAGTTGTTGGTTTGAGGTTCAGCATCAAGCGACATGAGGATATAATAAGGAACATTGATAATTTGGCCAAAATGAGGATACCTATTCGTTATCTTTTTGGCGTTCTTTTGCTCAATCTGCTCGTCCAACGAACATCAGCAGGAACAACAGCTGGTAAGTGGGTAGTAATTGATTTTGCATTTTTTCATCTTTCTTTCTTTCTTTCTTTCTTTCTTTCTTTCTTTCTTTCTTTCTTTCTTTCTTTCTTTCTTTCTTTCTTTCTTTCTTTCTTTTCTTTCTTTCTTTCTTTCTTTCTTTCTTTCTTTCTTTCTTTCGTTCTTTCTTTCTTTCTTTCTTTCTTTCTTTCTTTCTTACTTTCTTTCTTTCTTTCTTTCTTTCTTTCTTTCTTTCTTTCTTTCTCTCTTTCTTGCTTTCTTTCATTCTTTTTTCTTTCTTTCTTTCTTTCTTTCTTTCTTTCTTTCTTTCTTTCTTTCTTTCTTTCTTTCTTTCTTTCTTTCTTTCTTTCTTTCTTTCTTTCTTTCTTTCTTTCTTTCTTTCTTTCTTTCTTCTTTTTTTTCTTTCTTTTTTCTTTCTTTCTTTCATTGAGTAACTTTTTATTTAGCGTATATATTATTTATGATTAAAGCATTAAGTACTCAGCTCTTTGATAAATCGTTGTACCGTGTCTTAATATCTGCAAATATATTGCGGAAAACACAATCATAAATTTGTACATAGTCGCTTTCACATTTGTCATGATAGATATGAATAATTTAGTCGCATACCAACTACAGACACCATCACCATGGAATCAAACAAAGAAAAAGACTCATCTATAGCGGTTTATACACACATTTTACAAACACCTAAATAATTAAGCATGATAAAATGTTGTGTGAAGTAAGTGTCTGTTCAATAAATATGACACCCGGGTGTAAAATTTCCAAACGACGTACCAAAAATGCTTGCCCCTCCCCCCTCAGCTCGCCAAAATCCACTTGCTCCCTCCTCTCGGCCTGCGAAAAAAATACTCCCCCTAGTGCATAGGCCTACCACATTTTTGGGATAGCAATTTGCAAACCTTAAATGGTCTAGATATATTTTAGCCGGGCTTTAATTGTGATGCTTGCTTGCTACTTTATTACGATTCCATTTTTTCTCGTTGAAATAAAGTACCTATATAATACATATTCTATATTATGATTAATATATATTAAGAGCCTCCCTTATTATGTAACCAAATCAGGGGGGCTGTGATAAAAAAAAAAAGAAGAATTTTCTCTAAAAAATAATTTTGGTACATATTAACACCAACAACACTCATGTAAAATATGAGCGTGCACAGCGCCCTCGTTCAGCTTAAAAAAATTCTTGAAATTTCAGCCTCTCTGAGCCTTACTTGCAAATGATAAACTTTGGAAGTGCGTAACACCGTGCCCCATCATTATCCCAACCTGCATTTGGCATTTTTTTGAAGTACCAAATGGTTACATTATAAAAACCAAGAAAAAAAGTTGGGATCTTGATGGCGCACAAAATCAGCAAATCCAATGATTTGATGAAAAGCGCCCTCGTGCAAACTTCAAAGCATCATAACGGGCTCCTCCTCTATTCAAAATCTTGGTACATTGTAAGTGTATTTCAGCTGTGATGAATGCCAGTTGCTGACGAAGTTTAAGAAATATCACCTCAAAGCCCTATAAATTTGATAATAACAGAACCATGTTGCATAAAGTCCGAAATTGTGTCCCCCACAAAGCTCAAATCCAGCCTCCCTAAATCCGCCATTTTAGGCAAATTTGCTACATTATGAGCACCATAATGTAAACATATCGAAAGCACATTTTCTATGAAACAATTATTTTACACCATATCCTGACACACCCCAATTAATATTTAGCCCGTGCGGTCTATGCAGATTCCATCCAGACCAGTCTCGTAACTTTGCGAAAAATATTCCATATTAAATGTCAAGTCTGTAGTACAGTGTTGATATCTTTTGGAAGACGCTATATACTAGCTCTCTAATATGCTTCCCTCCCATACCTTTAACACGGTAAAATTGCAACTGGAGGCATATTACAGAGTTAGTATACAGAGTGTCGATAGTTGGTCCGGAGCTATATACTAGCTCTCTAATATGCCTCCCTCCCATACCTTTAACACGTTAAAATCGCGTCTGGAGGGCACTACCCGGAGGGTGAGAAAAGGGGATTTCTTTTGGGGGATAATCTAAGCTGAAAGAGGGGCTTGGTTTGTTTTGGGGGGCAACTACTAAGAAGGGAGATCTGCTCCAAGAAGAATTTGTTGCCCAAACTATTATGGCTCCAAAAGTCCAAACTAGTATGCCTCCTTCCCATACCTTTAACACGGTAAAATTTTAGTCCCCAATAAAGGTGAATTCAAATGTACGTAATGCGGAGCGAGAAATTGATTTCAATTGCATATTATTTTAGCAAAAGTCAAAAGTCACCGAATATGCCCATTGTCTGTATTTTTACATTAAGCCTACTTAGATCAGGATTTAATGAAACGTGTGTGTGTGGGGGGGAGGGGGCTGTGATATTGTGTCCCTCCCCCATCCCAAAATATGGAGGGGTATGTCCCCTGCCCACCACCCGCTCATGATTACGCATCGCGGCGTTCAGCTGAGTGGAAGTAATCATTTCCTTTCATTTCATTATATGGTATATATTATGAAACTCATAGATATACACACAAACAATAATCTCCCGGGATAAACTCGAGAATTAAAGTCGAAACTCGAAAATTAAACTCGAAACTTGCAAATTAAACTCGAAACTTGAAAATTAAACTCGAAACTCGAAAATTAAACTCAAAACTCGAAATTTAACTCGAAACTCGAAAATTAAACTCGAAACTCTGAAATTAAACTCGAAACTCGGAAATTAAACTCGAAACTCGAAAAGTAAACTCGAAAATTATACTCGAAACTCGAAACGTATACTCAAAACTCGAAAATTATACTCGAAACTCGAAAATTATACTCGAAACTTATACTCGAAACTCGAATCTCGAAACTTATACTCGAAATTCAACTTATACTCGAACTTCAACCGCTTCGCCCTCCCCAACCTACCCCCTACGCCTACCCCTACCCCTACCCCTACCCCTACCCCTACCCCTACCCCTACCCCTACCCCTACCCCTACCCCTACCCCTACCCCTACCCCTACCCCTACCCCTACCCCCCTACTCCTACCCCTACCCTTACTCCACTAACAAATATATATTCCGTGGTGTTATAATGACATTTTCAGCACTATATGCCCGTTTACGAGTTATGGGGAGCCTTCAGTAAAACTCTTGTAACTTCTTACATATTTATGTAAGCTTTATAAACTATTGTTTTCTGAGAGGATAAGGATTTGTTTTTCTTTTCAAATATGTTGTTGTGCATGTAGTTATATTTATGAACAACGGTTTTCAAAAACCTGCATTTTTCGGGAAGAAGAAACCAGAAAAAAATCCAGCACAACATGATTTGGTAGTTCACAGCATTTTACGAATGGTAGTGAGCTTTGGAGATAATTGCATTGATCTTTTCATAGCGGTCGTGTAGAAGAATTCAAATATCAGAGATATTCTTTTGTAAGTCCTGTGGTTCTTGAGTTATGTTGCAAAGGGGCCTGAAATAACACTTTTGTCAAACGTGCATAACTCATTAACAACAATAAATCAAGCAAGTTTTCAAAGTATATGATTTGTAGAATGAACTTTTGCAAAAACATCAAATTGTTATTTTTCAATAATATATTGATTTGGATAATAAAAATCGTGTGTACTCGTAGTTGGGTATGCAACTATCACTGACCATGGTTTTTCAGTCCATAGTGATAGCAGTAAGTGGTTGACTTTGGGGCAAAGGGAATTGATATGTAAACGTCATGATTTTTATTTGCCCTTGTGAAATTATTCTTGAAGATATGTACTTTGTAGCTAGGTTAAAAGAAAATAGACATTTACACATGACATGATCGTGGAGTTTTTAACCGAAAATCACATTATGACGTCATCGCGATATTACACGTGGAATATTGGAATTGCTCGAAAAAGGATATAAATCCAGACCCAATTACTGGTAATTACCCCCTTTGGCCAATTTCACTCCCAGCTGGACAAGCCTATCCAAATGTTAAACCATAGTAGACAAGCCAATAGGTAGAAAATTATTATGTAATAATTATTATGGAACCTGTTGGCAGACTTATCACACCGTATTGATAGCTCTATAATCAGTCCAAGAGAGCGCCAAATATGGATCAGGAGTATTACATAATAATACCCTGCTATGACAATAGCTGCACTAGGTTAATCGTATAATCTCCTTATGTGGTTAGCATGGCTAGGTCAGGAAATCCACAAGGTCAGCCAATGTATGTACATGTATTCGGTACATGTGCCATATCTTTTACAATGGGTGATAAATTTCTGGTTTGTTTTATTTCAAAACGCAACAGTCGATATTCTAAAGCTTGGTCCAAATCCAAGAGAAGAACCAACTCTAGTAATTTATGTGGTTTCAAATTATATCGGCCGTTGCCTTTTTGATAGAAATGGTGTTTGTTGATGTGCACAGTTTCCCATTAGATCATAACATGCTGTTGTACATCCAAGGTCAAAGGTCTTTTAATCCATATTTGGCGTTGTTCTGGGACTGATAATAGGGGGTAATTGGAAGCATTAGCAGTTTTGATAGTTATTCCCTTTTCGTATAGAGCAACTAGAGTATGCGTTATATACAACACTCACATGTCAACATTTAGGCTCTAGGTACCATGATAATGTTGCATTAGCGTGAATTTCAAAATGTGGTTACAATGAAAGCCCTTGTTCACTTTATAAATGTAACACGTGTTGGGTACGTGTTTTCGTTGACACATTACCAATGAAATATTATAACTCAAAGTTGAATTGAATAAATATATGAAGAAAACTGTTAATGAAATAAAAATGAAAATCTGTTAATTTGAACCAGTAATTGAAAAAAAATATGAACGATATATACTTGTTTAATATCTTACTCATTGTTTTTAAATCTTGCAGTATTTGTTTATTGTGTATCCTCATCTCGCACGCTATTCTGTTGATTTTGGGAACAAACACGTTTACTTGTTAATAAAGTAAAAAGCAACATACGTTGTACAAATGCGTTGTTATTTTTCGGAAATATTTATTTGCTGCTGAAAAATACATAAAATTGCAGCACGTTTTCTCACAGTGTATTTGTAAGATAAAGCCGTTGCTATAGAATTATTAGACGCTTCTGTATTTACTCTAACATGACGATGCTTTAGTTTAAATTATAAATGACTTCTTTTCGGTAGCAATGAAATGTAATTATCTTCTCTAGCGCAAAGTAATATCGCACTAAATTGCTAGAATACCTTAGTAAAAAAGTGTGTGTCTGCGCGAAAATTAAGGCACCAGAAACAAATTAGTTCGATCTTTCTATCGAACATCGATGCTTGGTCGATCCTTATTATTTATGAAATCAATTAACTAACTACTGTTAATTTTGCTAATATGTGAATATTTGCCTGTATTGATATTGACCAATATAAATGTAGCATTAATTTTGATTAATTTGTTGTTAATAAGAAGCATCGAAGCAGCATCGATGGTCGATCCAAAGATCTGACATATTTGGTTCTGGTGCCTAATTTTCTGATAAAAGGCATTAACAACATAGTGCAGTTATCGTGACCTTTCCAGTCATAAATCCGCTTAGTGAAGTTTAAACCGAGATATGCAGTACTAAACCATTATAGTAATCGATTGTCCAATGCAAATTCATTACCATGTGATATTATTAATCCAATGAGCGATCGAATTGTTCGCTACGGTCGACTAATCCAATCGATAATGACGCTATTGACATGTACGGGCGGAGCTTGGGGTATTTTTAACTGGTTTGCTGTCATTTACTCATCAAGGCGGTGTCCCGTTATTATAAGGACTATGCTAATGATTTAAAAATTGACATATAGAGAATAAACAGAAATTTTTTACCTATTACGGTTTCGTGACACCCCTCTTCCAAATGCGACCAAGCCAGGGCGGCCCGGTGAAGCAAAATGTGCATTGGAATAACACGGGAGTTTGGATAGATGGTAGGATTTCTTTCTCATACAAATGTATGGTCCCCCGATATTAAAGCTTGTATCGGATTAAAAATTCAGATATTTTGAAAAGAATAAGTAATTGAAACATAGAGCAAGTACTAAAAGCTTTTATACTTTTTGATATATGACGCTCACTATATCTACAACACAGCGCTACCAGTAGGGGTCAATTGCCTATTGTGAGTGTCCCTGTGCTGTGTACATACATGTAGGCAACAATAACTGCATGATAAGGTCTTCAAACATGTTATACAAGTCCCTGTAAGTTCGCACTCGTTACCCTTAAAGGGGCCATTGAAAGAAAAGATGATTTGGTATCAAAATAAAGCTAATAACATATAGAATCCATTTCTAAAATGAAAAATGCAATTTTCCTTCATTTTACCCCCCAAATCAGCAAATAAAGACAACGCGCCCAATATTGCGTCGTTCCGCCCAATTCATATGTTCAGAGACACGTGGCAACCCCTGTGACGTCAAAGTGATTATCCTTTCCGCTGCATGGCAACACTGCATAGGCCAGACTTGGTCCTAAACCAACGCGTGAACGTGTTTACGGCAATGAACTTTTCTGTGGCTTTTAGACCTAACATTACAAGTACATATTAAAACGGATATTATAATATAAATTATAAAGCTACAATGACTGTTGCAAGATGCCGACCATGAGACGGACAATGGACTGCTAGGCCTACTATGATAGGTCTAGTTGCAAAATAATTGGCCAACAACGGGGAAACACAATATTAGGCATTGACAAAATCAAAGCTGTGCTAGCTGCTCGGCTTTTGCAAGAGAGTATCATTTATTTTGTTTTGAGGCATTCTGATATAGCAACTCTTTACTTATTTCCTCTGAAATATCTGGTGAGAATGGAAAGAGAAGGCCATGATGTTTCGGGTTAGCCCATGCGACTTAATTTCTTCAGGCCTAATGACCTACCTCCCGGGTGTGTGGCCTAGGTTTAGGCCTACCACCGCCGGGCCTAAAACGCAAGCCGATCCTGACTCCGAAGTTTAGAAGCTGAATTGCGAATGTTTAAAGTGTGATTGTTTGTTTCTTTAAACGGTCGCTCCGTGTAGAGACACACTTACGGGACCAGGTTAAAACAAAAGCCAGGTTCGGGAGAGCGAGTTGGCGCAGCGGTTGTTCCCTCGCCTTGCACCACTGAGGTCCCGGGTTCAACTTCAAGTCCCGGCGCGCGGCTGAAGGACTCATGTGAACTTGGTTTATCCCGATCCCGGGATCCCGATTCAATGCTCGCTCTCGCAGGTTTTCTCCGGGATCTCCAATTTCCTCCTGCTCCTTCTATATATAAAAGCCGAAATTTATTTTTATTTATTTTTAAAAGCCTATGAAAAATGAGAAACAAATTTGAAGATAAAGAACCACGAGAGGAACATATAGGCCTAAAGGCCACTCCAAACAATCAAATGAACAATATTTACTGTCAGCCTTTAGTTTGCGTTATGGAAATGCTAATAGGCCTAATCCAATCTCAACTCCCACTGAAACTTGAAAGTGCAAACTGCAAAGTGTCCGAGCGTTTAACAAAGGTAGGCCTACAGTTCCAAAGTTTATGTTGATTGGGTAAATGTTGTAACATGTAATACAGCGCGCCCGGCTGGATTGTTCGTTTTTAGAAATGACTGACATCAATTTCGCATAGCCGCCTAGGCCTACCCCGGCCTAACCACCCATAGATTAAAATATTAAAAAGTGTAGGCATATATTACTCATTTGATGTTTGTACTTTTATTTTTGTAGCATAGGCTTTTTGAAGGCCTATTAGGCCTATGTATGTTTGTAGGAGCTCCTCGTAATTTATTTTAGGAGCTTGCATGTCAGGTTCTTCATCTGCCGTTCAGCTACTGCCGCAGTGCCAACGGCTCAAATAATAATGAAGAATACGAAACGTCAGAATATAATCTTATGTCAATTAAAACATCGTTGAACACCACCAATTTGTTCAAACTACTCTTTACTTTAACCATGCGAGGTTACGTGGGAATCTTAACTTTTATCTGCATCAAATAATATTGGCTAGTGTCCATACACATGGTATAGGGGAATAAATATGCAAAATCGGTAGGGCCTACTTTGGCATGTTGGGGGTATGAAAATAAGCACTTTTGAAAGTTTAGATAACTTATGGAAGAAAGGCTTTTTACCAATTGTCAGGTTTATCATCTCTTGAATATTTTAAGGTAGGCCCTACGGAAAAATACAATACATAGGCCTATAATAATACCCATGGGGCCCAGCTAGGCACGAGAGGTGCTCGCGCCGGCACAGCATCTGCAATTTAGGTGTTGCTGCAAATCTCGGCGATATTCCCTCGCGAGCTCGCCTCGTCATCGTCACTATCATAGCCTACTCATAATTAGTTTTATGGTTTTATACATGTCATGTAGGGCCTAATAAAGTAATTGGAATCATATCTTGGTCATGTTGACCGGGGGTTGAATTTATGAATAAGTGAAATAAGAAGCTGCATACTAGATAATGTAAAAAAAATAACAATTGATCGTCCCGCCCGCTTCCTTTTGTAGGGCATTGCCATTGAGGGAGTCTGAAATTTTCTTGCTAAAAGTCTTTCTTCTTTAATGTTTCAAAAGTTAATAATATTGTCAATTGATTAGATTTGCTTCTGTCCAATAAGCATTTTAATATTTACAGGCTTTGTTTTAATCATCCTCTCAGAGAACCATCAAATAACAAGAGCCTCGATCCTATCATCCTCCTCTACAAGTTACCCAACTAATAATGTCCGGGAATAATAGGCCTACATAAATGATCGATTTGCATTGTAAAAAAATAATAAATGATAAATAAAAAGGCCTTCCACTTCCTCTTTTTGTTAACATGTGGACAATCAACTGGTATTTTGCTTTTACTTGACCTTAAAATATATAAGTGGTCGTATAAAATATTGCATCTGATATTTAGATCGCGATCGCTGTTGTCAAATCGTCCCAGCACATGGGCAAAATGTCAACACAACACAAAACGCGTAACCACAATGACGTCATCCAGAAAGCGCCCAATTTTCTATTTTTGATAAATGACGCGCGATGTAGCGTCGGAAGGGGTAAATCGAGTACGTTGTTTTCATTGTATTTTTATTTCTAAAATAGTTAGTTCTTCAATTGTTTTAGATATTGATTCTATATTAATTTTTATGGGCTTTATTTTGATACCAAATCATATTTTCTTTCAATGGTCCCTTTAAATGAGGTTATGTATTTCTGGTGATTTCAATTGAATGAACATAATCGCATTTCCTACTCGAGGCCTAGCAACCCTGGATCACATTCTAAGTAATATCCAAACCCATTATTTACCATCATCTGCTCTCTCATCGAAATGGTAAAAGTGATCATGCATATGTTCTATGGAAACCTAAAAACACCACTGCTAAGAACACAGTTAAGTCCAGGATTACCCGGCCTTTTCATGATGATAATATCAGAGCATATGATATCTGATTCAGGATCAGAGTTGGAGTGAGGTCCACTGTTGCAATGGTACTCACAACTTAAATGAATCAAGTTCATCAGACTGATAAACCGTGGATCACTCCACGTATAAATCAGTATTTGAAGTTAAATGGCGCCAGTTGCGAAATGAGAAAGAGAAATTGAGAAAGCTAAAGTAATTATAATGCGGACAGAGTGAGAAAGTTGCAAAAGACTGAACCACGTAAATGGTATCAGCAAATCAAGTGTATTAGCCAATGAACTTTTACCGCCGGTAGATCAATAGGGCTATTGATCCGTTCAGGATTGGACGTAAAAATTTACAACTCAAAAATAGTAAGGCTACGTCCGTCATTCCTGAGGAAATTTTGGAATAACCTTTCAAAAATAGCTGAGAAACTTTGTAAGGTTTTACTTGGAGACCATTATAAATTCACAGAGTCGGAAAATTAGTCTTAAAGGGGGTAACGGTATTGGTTTTGGATATGTCTTTAAACTTAAAACTTACATTAAAATATCATCGTCCCCTTTATGCAGCTTTGTGAAAAAACGAGAGCATTTTCAGCGTAAATGTGAATAAACAGCAAAATTTCCTCAGGAATGACGGACGTAGGCTTACTATTTTTGAGTTGTAAATTTTTACGTCCAATCCTGAACGGATCAGTAGCCCTATTGATCTATCGGGGTGGGGGGTGTTGTCGATTGTGTTAGGGACCTTTAATGTATGCATGTATGTAAAATAGACTTTTTATACTGCATTACAGCACTTATCTGTCTATCGTTCTGATACTTTCTTCCAATAGCAGTTAATGAATAGTAGTTTGAATTAAGTCCTTTTATAACTAAAATTTAAAAAAAGAAAAAAAAAAAAAAAAAGAGAAAGACAGAAAGAAAGGAAGAATGAAATAGCCTACCCAACATACCTGCTGTTGATTGTGGCACCAGCAGATTGAGCAAATAAATGCAACTAGATAACAAGCAGGCATCCTCATCTTGATAAAAGTATCAATAATCATTTATCTTTGTAAGTCCATGTTCCTTGATGCTGAATACATGACTACTTTGACTGACGAAATCGCTTTGAAAACATCTGCAATATGCACCCTGTGTCAGTACAGATACCAAAATTAAACTTTCATTTATTTTTTTGTGATTTGGAAAACTTTAGCTTAGTGCATGATTTGGTCAACCAGCTGAGAGTTGCCAGTTGATAGGCCTGTGATTTACCTCTTTATTAAAATGGATCAGTCTTATTCTGTTCATCTTTTGTTATTTTATGTCAAGTGTAATAATACAATAGAACACTATCAAATATGCATACGGTTAAACTAATTGTAGGCAAGCATACATTGTGAAGAGGGAGTCCTCACTTCCAGACAAGACTTGGTCAAGTGAACACACACAATATTTTGTGTGTGTGTGTTGCAAAATTGATCGCATCATCAGTATATTTTTTTGAGCACACAATTGTTTTTGTTTTATACCAGTATAAGACCTATCCAAGCCAAAGATAGGCTTTGCAATTATTATTGTACCCAGGCAGAGGGTGGTATAAGTTGGCATAATTATTATCATCACACTATGGAGTTGTGAAGATAGAGCTGTTGGAGTCACACAGCTGTGTGTGAGTTTGAAAGGCGATCTGCAACTGAATTGGAAGTCACCAAAACTGACGGATGAAGTAAGTTTATAAAACTCTTAATTGTTATTGCTATTGTGTTAAATTATATGCATGCATGATACTGTATGTTGTTATTCTTAATGTATTATTTTAAAGTTTAAAAACAAACTGGTGGAAATTGATTGTATTTGAAGAACAAAGAAGTTCAAGATTTCCCGCCAGAATTGGAGAACAAAGAACTTGCATGTTTACATGATTGTTAATTGGAGATATACTCATGCACTTATACATGTAATATGAATAGAATGGAATGAGTATCATGTGTAATTATATATTATTTTAATGTCATTAAAAAATGAGTCTGATAAAAATTATCCCAAGATTTACTTTGGTACTTGTATTATCACCACTTGGGTAATTTTATTAAATGTTTCAGTTCTCGACCGATACATCCAACCATGAACCAGACAATGTTTGCCGTTACCAAATCCCTGTGAATTAATCAGCTGTAATCAGTGACGGTTTGGCCACCCTAACTAAGAAAACCAATCTGGAGAGATTCGGGGTCAGCACACCATCAACCAATTCCAGGACGGCTGCATACGAACCATGGTTCCAACTAAATATGTTTAAAAATGTCGGTATTGATTTTTTTTTCAAATTAAATAATGGACTTGAACTGAAATGAACTGAGAACTCCAATATTCAACTTAACTCAGGTACCCATCAAACGAAGCAGTTGAATTTTATACATCATTGTCAAAGATATTTAATTATTATGTGAAATCGTTATTCGTGTATGTTATCTATTTAATATTGAAAGACACGAATAAGTTACTCATCAAAACGAAGCATTTGTATTTTGTTAATTATGGTCTAGGACCTTTAATTTATTTTAAATTGTTATATGTGTGGATATTAATATGTGATTTTGAATTACACAACATTGATTGAAGATTTGATGTATTGATCACAATACTTCAACTGAAATTTATTTTTGAGTGAATTACTTCAAAAATAGGTCAGTGTATTATTTGATATTTTCGGCTATCATTTTTTTAAAATTGAAATAAATTGCTTTGTGAATCAGTCAATGTTACCCATTCAGATAAGTTGCAATTATTGAATTATCTGAAAACATCAATTTGTTTTCAATTAAGCATTTATCAGTCGTTGTAAAATACAATTAGGGTAAAA
Organism: Amphiura filiformis; assembly: GCF_039555335.1. Taxonomy (NCBI): domain Eukaryota; kingdom Metazoa; phylum Echinodermata; class Ophiuroidea; order Amphilepidida; family Amphiuridae; genus Amphiura; species Amphiura filiformis. The sequence goes on from NW_027305509.1 coordinate 628,409, forward strand.
AGAGCTGATTGATTCCTTACACCTTACCTATTATATTGTTGCATGTGAGTTGAGATTAAGTATAAGGAATAATCACCTCTTACCCACTTTAACTTTTGTTCAGTTGAACAATAATACTTTGTTTAAATTGTTTGATTTTATGATTGGATCTAATCAATTAAGTCAGATTATTGAAAGAAGTTGTATGTATGTAGTTTAAAATGTTATAATGTAAATGCACTTTTGTTAATATAAAAGAACAACAGAAGATATACTATTCTAAGAACATATTAAATGAAATAATCATTTAAAGATTTAAATTACTGTTGTCTTGTGTTCCTAATTCTTATTTGTGTGAACAGTACCGCTGTTTTTAATTATAATCCAACATGTTCATCCTTCGGGTGTGACATTTTCTGGGGGCTCGTCCGGGAATTTTAAAACAGCATATGGTATGTAAGACACAATAAGAGTGGAGGACACAAGTTATTTTATATTGTGTGCAAAGTTACTAATTTTGTGATTCAATTGAATTTTTCAACAGTTGCAGAGAGCGTTCCAAACTTCAATACTCATCTATGGACCAAGACAGGCTAGCTTCACAACAACAAAGTGTGATGTGGTAGGTTTGGGTTAAGTAAAATTATTCCCAGTTTCTTCACCTGTGGGAACAAAGGAAAACCACCTTGTTTCCTTGTTGTTGGAACTAAAAGTAAATACCAGTGCTTGGAATTACAATTATGTATTGAGCGAGGGTAAAAGTAATTACCACTTGTTTCTTTACTTGAAAATTTTATGCCATTTTTGATAGTGTTTTGTTAAATTGTTGTTATGATCCATCCAAAACCATTGCTATGGCAGGAACAACTTTAGAAATTGAAAAACTTACAAAAATAGGTGTTCAATATGGGTATGAAGGAAAAGACCTACAGCATTTTGTGGCTACAGAGCGCGAGCGAATTAAGCAGCAAAATGATACGGAACGAGAGGCTAGATTGAAACAAAGAGAGTTTGAAAAGACAGTTTTAGAGACACAGGAAATTGCAAAACAAAAAGAGCATGCTATGAAAGAAAAGGAGCTTGCAATGGAAATGCAAAAACAAGAAATGGAAATGAAAAAGGTTCAATTGTTGTTGCAGTTAGAACATGTAAAGAAAGAGAATGAAGGTAATAGTAATGGGTCAACTCCTACACATCATGAAAAAGCCAAGGCTCCAAAATTGCCTTCTTTTCAGGAAGGAAAGATGACATGGATGCATATTTGCATCGTTTTGAGAGATACGCAACAGCAAAAAGTTGGAAAAAAGATGAGTGGGCAATTAATTTGAGTACTCTTTTAACAGGAAAGGGGTTGGAATTGTATGCAACTCTAAGCGATACTGATGCAAATAATTATGATATGTTGAAAGAGGTCATATTAAAAAGGTATGAATTAACTGAGGAAGGTTTTAGAGTAAAGTTCAGGTCAGCAAAACCAGACACAAGTGAAACGCCAGCACAGTTTATCACAAGGGTAAGAAACTACCTAAACAGATGGATAGAATTGTCAGGAACCAACAAGAACTATGAAGGTTTGGTAGATTTGTTATTAAAGGAGCAGTTTATAAAAAGTGTTAATATAGAGTTGTCCATCTTCTTAAAAGAAAGAAAGCCAAAAGACCCACAAGAGATGGCAAGAATGGCAGAGCAGTATATCGAAGCACATGGTGGATGGCAACTTGTAAGTAATAAGCCAAAGAGTAACAAACACCAGAGTCAAATGTCCAAAACTGAACATATAAAAAACGGATTCCTACAGTAAATGTACGTAAATGCTTTATTTGTGACAAGCCAGGTCATGTGGCAAAGGAATGTACCAAAAGAAGGAAAAACATTGTAGCTGGATGTCAACCTTTAGGCAAAGGTACAGTTTATAAGAAAGCACCTGCTACTCCAGGAACCAAGGATAAGGTGACAGGTAATGGAGAGTGTAAAAAGTGTGACACATGTAAGGGCACAGGTAAAACACAAGTAGCTTGTTGTATGGTACCCATGATAGACAGAGATCCACATGTGTAAATGTGGGATGGACAACCTTATGTAACTCTAGATTGTGGACATAAGTTGCCAGTGTTATCAGCAGCATGCAACTTGAATTTGAGTGATTTAGCAATCGGAGAAGGACTAGTAGGAGGATCAACCAAGGTACAAGTATTAAGAGATTCTGGATGTGGTGGTATAGTTATTAAGTCCAGCTTAGTGTCAGAAGAACAATACACTGGTGAAACAGAAAAGTGTTATCTAATAGATATGACAGTCAGAGAGTTTCCTTTAGCCAGGATAAGTATTCATACTCCATGGTATACAGGTATTGTAAACGCTATGGTGACAGCAACTCCTGTATGTGAATTGGTAGTTGGAAGTATAAAAGGTGCAAGGGGAGAAAATGATCCAGATCCAGATTTCACATTATATAGTAGTGAAGAGGAAGATACAACACAGAGACAATTCTCAGTTGAGAAGAAGGAAGTGCAGAAAACTGAAGTAAGTTGTGCAGTAGAAACTAGAAGTCAGACTCTAAAGAAAGGGAAACATTTTAAAGGACTTAAGGTAGTGGAACCAGACGGTGAAGAGGTAACTGTAGAAAGTTAAAAAGAGCACAACAAGAAGACCTCACATTAAACAGATGTAGAGCATTAGCTGAAGAGAGAATCGAGAAGGTAGGAAGAAATGATAGTAAGGAAATGTTCATTATCGAGAAGGGAGTTCTGTATAGACAATTTCAGGCACCCAATGTTGAGTTTGGAGATACATTCAAGCAAGTTGTAGTTCCGCAGACATTTCGAACTCAAGTAATGAAACTTGCACATGAATCCATATTAGGTGGACACCAAGGGCCATCGAAGACTTCAGATAAGGTATTGTCAAACTTTTATTGGCCTGGAGCACAAGCTGATATTAGAAGGTATTGTCACTCATGTGATATTTGTCAGCGTACTATCCCAAAGGGACGTGTAACCAAGGTACCATTAGGAGAGATGCCAGTGATTGATACGCCATTTGAGCGAGTTGCAGTTGACTTGGTAGGTCCAATTCATCCTTGTTCAGATAGAGGGCATCGTTACATAATAGTCCTTGTAGATTATGCTACAAGGTATCTAGAGGCAAGTCCCATGAAGTCAATAGAAGCAGAGAAAGTTGCAGAAGAGTTGGTGGTCATGTTTACAAGATTAGGATTTCCAAGGGAAGTACTAACTGACATGGGAGCTCAATTCACATCAAATGTGATGAAAGAAGTAAGTAGGCTCTTATCAATTAAGCAATTGACCACAAGTCCATACCATCCAGCTTGCAATGGTCTTGTTGAGCGGTTCAATGGAACACTTAAAGCTCTGTTAAAGAAGATATGTGAAGAGAGACCCAAGGACTGGGACAGGTATGTAGCCCCACTTCTCTTTGCATATAGAGAAACTCCTCAGGACAGTACCGGATTTGCTCCATTTGAGTTACTTTATGGAAGGACTGTCAGAGGACCCATGAGCATATTACGACAATTGTGGACAGGGGAGTAGAAACCCCTGAGACCAAATCAGTTTATCAATATGTAATTGATCTGAAGGAGAGACTTGAAGAGACATGTAAATTGGCCAGGGCAGAATTGCTGAAATCAAAGGCAAGGTATAGGAAGATCTATAATAGGAAAGCCAGGTCAAGAAAATTTGCAGTGGGCGATGAAGTTCTGTTACTCCTTCCTACAGATCACAATAAGCTGATCATGCACTGGAAAGGTCCATTTCCAGTTGTGGAAAAAAAAGTAAGTCAGTTAGATTACAAGATAGATCTAGGCACTCGTCAGCAGACTTTCCATGCCAACCTACTCAAATATTATCAAAGACGAAAAGGTGAGATAGCCTCCTCATGCATACAGGAGGAGCAAGGTATTTTTCAGGTAGTATGTACATCGGTGATAGAAGCGGAACCATTGGAGAAGGATGAGGTACTCAAGGATACCTTGGTACTTAAACCCATGTCAAATGAGGAGCTATTGCATTTGCCTCCTTTGGAACCCAAGGAATCGGTGAGTGATGTACATATAGGTGAAAACTTAGATGAGACACAAACAAATGCAGTCAAAAGACTACTAGGAAGTTATCACGAAGTCTTAACTGATCTTCCAGGAAAGACAAACTTAGGTGAGCATGAAATTAAGCTAATAGATGAGGAACCAGTGAAGAGAAAACCCTATCCTATACCCCATGCTTTGAGGGACAAGGTAAAGGAAGAAGTGCAAACTATGTTGAAAATGGGAATCATAGAACGAAGCAACAGTCCATATGCTAGTCCATTAGTTATTTGCAAGAAATCAGATGGTTCAGATCGTTATTGTATTGACATGCGTCTTATAAATCAGAAAACGATTTTTGATGCTGAACCTATTGCTGATCAGGAGGAAATTTTTGCCAAGTTGGCAACAGATCATTATTTCACGAAAATTGATCTAAGTAAGGGATATTGGCAAATCCCTATGGCTGAGAGTTCAAAGAAATACACAGCCTTTGTGACGCCCAATGGACTGTATAGCTTCAAGATGATGCCATTTGGTTTAGTAAACGCCCCAGCCACTTTTAGCAGAATCATGAGAATTCTATTGGAGGGTGTAACTAAAGTAGACAATTATATAGACGACATTCTGATCCATACCGAGACTTGGGAAGAACACATGAGTAAGGTAAAAGAGGTATTTAGTAGGCTAAGAAGAGCTAAACTCACAGCTAGGCCCACAAAGTGCTTTGTAGGGTATGAGGAAATTGAATTCCTAGGTCATGTGGTAGGTCATGGATGTGTGAAGCCAAAACGTGACAAAATTGAAGCCATTCAGGATGCAAAATGTCCAGTGACAAAAAAACAGTTGAGGTCATTTTTGGGATTGATAGGATTCTATAGGAAATACATCCCAAATTTCGCTGCTGTTGCATCTCCTCTCACAGACAAAACCAAAAAGGTTTGCCAAACAAAATTGAATGGGGAGAAAGTCAGGACATAGCATTTCGGACACTCAAGAGCAAACTGATACAATCACCAATTTTGCATTTGCCCGTCCTGAACCAGCAATTTACTTTGCGGACAGACGCGTCAGATACAGGAGTTGGGGCAGTACTTTTGCAAGACTTTGACAGTGAGAAATTTCAATTGCTTTTGCAAGCAAGAAGCTTACAAAATGTCAGAAGGCATACTCCGTCATGGAACGAGAGTGTTTAGCTGTGATATGGGCAGTTAGGAAATTTGAACCATATTTGTACGGTCGAGAATTCATTCTAGAAACAGACCATCAGCCCCTTCGGTGCATCCAAAAATCGATTGTGGCAAATGGTCGTATCATGAGATGGGCATTGGCTCTACAGCCCTATAGATATAGAATTGTGTCCATCAAAGGTCAGGACAACGTAGGCGCAGACTACATGAGTAGGTGTATAGTCGCAGGATAAGAACCATGCAGAAATCCAGAGCCAAAATTGTAGCGAAGCTATTTTCCATTTTAGATGAAAATTTTATTTTTGTTTTATCTGTTGAAGCAAAATGTGTAGGCACATTTTCTTTTAAGGGGGGAGTTATTTGTCAGTACAGATACCAAAATTAAACTTTCATTTATTTTTTGTGATTTGGAAAACTTTAGCTTAGTGCATGATTTGGTCAACCAGCTGAGAGTTGCCAGTTGATAGGCCTGTGATTTACCTGTTTATTAAAATGGATCAGTCTTATTCTGTTCATCTTTTGTTATTTTATGTCAAGTGTAATAATACAATAGAACACTATCAAATATGCATAAGGTTAAACTAATTGTAGGCAAGCATACATTGTGAAGAGGGAGTCCTCACTTCCAGACAAGACTTGGTCAAGTGAACACACACAATATTTTGTGTGTGTGTGTTGCAAAATTGATCGCATCATCAGTATATTTTTTTGAGAACACAATTGTTCTTGTTTTATACCAGTATAAGACCTATCCAAGCCAAAGATAGGCTTTGCAATTATTATTGTACCCAGGCAGAGGGTGGTATAAGTTGGCATAATTATTATCATCACACTATGGAGTTGTGAAGATAGAGCTGTTGGAGTCACACAGCTGTGTGTGAGTTTGAAAGGCGATCTGCAACTGAATTGGAAGTCACCAAAACTGACGGATGAAGTAAGTTTATAAAACTCTTAATTGTTATTGCTATTGTGTTAAATTATATGCATGCATGATACTGTATGTTGTTATTCTTAATGTATTATTTTAAAGTTTAAAAACAAACTGGTGGAAATTGATTGTATTTGAAGAACAAAGAAGTTTAAGATTTCCCGCCAAAATTGGAGAACAAAGAACTTGCATGTTTACATGATTGTTAATTGGAGATATACTCATGCACTTATACATGTAATATGAATAGAATGGAATGAGTATCATGTGTATAAAAATTATCCCCAAGATTTACTTTGGTACTTGTATTATCACCACTTGGGTAATTTTATTAAATGTTTCAGTTCTCGACCGATACATCCAACCATGAACCAGACAATGTTTGCCGTTACCAAATCCCTGTGAATTAATCAGCTGTAATCAGTGACGGTTTGGCCACCCTAACTAAGAAAACCAATCTGTAGAGATTCGGGGTCAGCACACCATCAACCAATTCCAGGACGGCTGCATACGAACCATGGTTCCAACTAAATATGTTTAAAAATGTCGGTATTGATTTTTTTTTCAAATTAAATAATGGACTTGAACTGAAATGAACTGAGAACTCCAATATTCAACTTAACTCAGGTACCCATCAAACGAAGCAGTTGAATTTTATACATCATTGTCAAAGATATTTAATTATTATGTGAAATCGTTATTCGTGTATGTTATCTATTTAATATTGAAAGACACGAATAAGTTACTCATCAAAACGAAGCATTTGTATTTTGTTAATTATGGTCTAGGACCTTTAATTTATTTTAAATTGTTATATGTGTGGATATTAATATGTGATTTTGAATTACACAACATTGATTGAAGATTTGATGTATTGATCACAATACTTCAACTGAAATTTATTTTTGAGTGAATTACTTCAAAAATAGGTCAGTGTATTATTTGATATTTTCGGCTATCATTTTTTTTTATTGAAATAAATTGCTTTGTGAATCAGTCAATGTTACCCATTCAGATAAGTTGCAATTATTGAATTATCTGAAAACATTAATTTGTTTTCAATTAAGCATTTATCAGTCGTTGTAAAATACAATTAGGGTAAAAAGAGCTGATTGATTCCTTACACCTTACCTATTATATTGTTGCATGTGAGTTGAGATTAAGTATAAGGAATAATCACCTCTTACCCACTTTAACTTTTGTTCAGTTGAACAATAATACTTGTTTAAATTGTTTGATTTTATGATTGGATCTAATCAATTAAGTCAGATTATTGAAAGAAGTTGTATGTATGTAGTTTAAAATGTTATAATGTAAATGCACTTTTGTTAATATAAAAGAACAACAGAAGATATACTATTCTAAGAACATATTAAATGAAATAATCATTTAAAGATTTAAATTACTGTTGTCTTGTGTTCCTAATTCTTATTTGTGTGAACAGTACCGCTGTTTTTAATTATAATCCAACATGTTCATCCTTCGGGTGTGACACCCTGGTACACAAGTTTTTATTTTATTTCTTGTTGTCATGGGGTTCGGGTCAGAAAAAATCCTGAAGTAAAGTGAATCCAGCCCCTTTTGGTGACAGGATAAGATAATGGTACAAATGTGCGCGAAGCGCTCGAAAATTTTGCCATATTGAAGCTAAATTGATGAAATATGGTTCAAAGCTTGAATAAATTTGCGCGAAGCGCGAAGAATTGCAATATGGGGGCTAAAATGGTCGGAAATTATGTTAACTAGGTCAGAAACCCACACACAGGCGTCAACATTGTATGGACCATCCCCTACCAAAATATTTGGGGGGGGGGGGATCTACGCCTATGAACTTTAGAGCGTATGAATCCTGTATCGGAGGACGACTTTTATTAGACAGTTTTGGAAATGCAGTTCAAAAGGAGAAACTCCAACGTCTAGGGGATTATAGATGATTATGTATTCAAAACCACTCTGCCATTAAAGCCTATGGAAGTGGAAGTTAAGGCATCAAATAATTTGTTTCGCGCTTATTTAACAGGGTGGAAGCAGAGGGTTGATAATTTGGGTGTTAATTCCGACTGGCTTCCCGTTGTTTTAGGGGTGCCCCAAGGTTCAATATTGGGGCCTATGTTTTTTCTTTTATACATGAATGGCATGCCCAGTATTGCCCAGAATTCGTCTTTAGCTTTGTTTGAAGATGACTATGTTATAAAAACATATCTGATGTCTCTGATTGTCGCATGCTCCAAAGTGATATTGATGCATTATTTAATTGGAGCAAAACTTGGGATCTCCATTTTCATCCCTCTAAATGCCAGATCATATCAATCACCAGACGTAGGAATGCAGTTCGTCATGATTATAAAATGAATGGTGCCGTTCTAGACCGCGTTAGTTCCATCAAAGATCTTGGTCTTGATATTTCCTCATCTTTCACTTGGGGTTATCACATTAACAGGGTTGTTAAAAAGTGTAACAAAAAACTTGGTATGATTAAACGCACCATTGGCTTTAATGCCCCTCATAATGTTTCCAGGACTTTGTACTCAGCCTTGGTTCGTAGTGATTTGGAATATCGCAGTCCCCTCTGGAGTGGTACCTCAAAGCGCAACATCCAGAAAGTTGAGGGAGGGGGTCCGGAGAAGGGCAACTAAATTCATTTTAGATTATCCCATGGGTGAGTACAAAGAAAGGTTAACCAAGCTAACTCTTCTTCCATTAAGTTTTAGAAGAGAATATGTTGATCTCAAATATATTTTTCAAGTACAATCTGGGATTATATGACATAAATCTAGATGATTATGTAGTTTTTAATGGTATTAACAAAGACCGTCCCACCATCAGATTTTCCTCTGATCCTTTGTTGCTGGTAAATCAGCTTTCTAAAACTGAGTGCCACACGATGGGCTTTTTTTCAGCGTATGGTGCCCATTTGGAACCAGCTCCCTAGTATTATCAGATCTACAAAATTCCGTTGCTTCATTTAAGCAACATGTTTTGGAGTTTTACCAGTCCAAATTTGCTCGCACCTTTGATGCAACTTGTGTTTGCAGTTGGACCTGTTTTTGTAATTGCCCAAATTGCAGGCAAACGTAACTTAACCTGCATTTTCCCCCTATAATTTATTTGTCCCTTCCCTTCTTTTTTGGATTTGGTGGGGCGGTCTTAGAGGTGCCTGGCACCTGTTCGCTCCAGCCATTCACTGGACTTTTTGAAACAACTTTTGTTCCTTTCACGATATTGTGTAATTTTTGATGTAACTTACGTGCAATATTATATTTTTGCGTAATTCTGTGCCAGTGATAAAGTGTAATAAATAAATAAATAAAATAATAAAATAAATAATCGTGAGCCGTAAATTATGAATGAAAATACGTCAATTTAAGAACAATAGTTTCCGCATTTCCTCACAGACTACATAATTACGTTTTATGTATTATTTAATTAAAAGACCAGTTATTGGAAATCTAATTTGGTTTGGGTAAAAAACATGCCACATGTTGCTTGAAATTACTGATTGAATTAGATTAAAATGATTTTTTGCTCCAAACGTCATGATTTTTTGCTCCAAACGTCAAGCTTGGTATATACTTTTGTGTGTGCTTATGACGTACACAAATTCAGCTTGCAAAACGAAGTTTTATCATGACTTCCACTTCAAGGGTATTAAGTTCCCGTATAAAGGGCCTTATTTTACTTGAGCAAGTACTGTAGCATACTTTTGGAATAGTATAGCAGGTGCATAATATTTTTTAAATATAACATGTAATAGGTTGTGTCTGCTAAGAGAGCAGGGAGGAGGAGAGGGAGGGCAATGGAATGGGACAGGGATGTGCATTGGCGGTGATTGGTTGGTTGGTTGAATGAACAAACGATTGATTGATTATATGATTGATTAATCAATTGATTGATGGTTGATTTAATGAATGAATGATGATTGATCTGATTATCTGAAATACGAGTCATCAATTAATCAAATGATAAATCAAACAATTCAATCAATTAACTACTCACCCATCTATCAATCAATAATTATTCCTTTGATCGATCGATCAATTCACATTATTAGTGTCGCAATTAATGTGTCCTGATGTAAAAAATATCAATCAATCAAGTAATCAATCAATTTAAATCAATTTGTAATCAGTCTCTCAATTGATTTATAGGTCTCAATCAATCAATTAATTAATCAATCAATTATTCATTCATTCAATAATAATTTTATTACAAATTGCATTCCTTCATAATTCGTATGCATGATATTAATTCATTCACGCATTTACACATTCAAAATTGATTCATTCACTCATCAATTAATCATTCACTCACTCATCAATCAAGTGACTGATTAATCATCAATGGAATGATAAATGGAGCAATTTAAATACTCAGTTCTGATATGATTAGTATTTGATCAAAAAATCTGTAAACAAAGAAGTAAGCAAGCAAGAATGAAAATAAATCAAATAAAGGAAAATTTATCGATATAAGCTATAATTTAGCGGGAAAATACAAAAACGTTCGATGAAGCACGGTCCTACACGCGAAAGCTCGCGAAGGTGTTGTTTAGTTGGGAGAGAGGGTCAAAAAGATCAATTACGTTTGTAAAAAAATATATATTTTAGGTCAATATCGGTTAAGATCTTTTGGTCTGGAATTTTCAACATTTCACACTTACGTTTCAGGGAGTGAGGGTCAGTATCCTAATGAAAGCAAATTCGTTAACAAGACGTTGTCGAACTTTTGGTATGTTCTCTTATTTATCTATTAGGACTAGCAGGGAAACAAACTCAATGCAAACACTGTTTTGCTTTGCAGTTTGGCCCAGGTGTTAAACCAAATACATCAAAATATAACAAAAAATAATATATGAAATTGAAAATTAATTAAAATTTAAATTAACAAGTTGTAAAAAATTACCCCCTCACGCATATTCTCACCCACTCACTTCAAGTTAAATATACTTTTGATCATACTATTGATTTATTGATTAATTGTAAGATCAAAGACCCATCGATTATAATATGAATGATGAATTGATCAATCGACAAATTCGCAACTTTTGCGTTCGACTTAAGGGAACTGGAATGAGCGTTTTGAGCGTTTCGACAGTATTTTTTGTGGGAGCACATCAGACATATCGAATTGCATTCTAAATACAAAGAATGTCTTTCTGATTTCAAATATTTTTCATTTTATGGAATTTACGATATAATATCAAATATTTTTCATTTTATGAAATTTACGATATAATACAAATTTTATGACAAATTAATAAAATTGGATATTTTTCACATTTTTGAGATTAACAGTCCTCGAAGTAAATTTTATAAATTTAATGATATATTCTTAAAGTGTATGTAGCTGGGAGGAAAAACCGACGATCAATTGAAAATTTTGACCTTTCATATTGAAGATATGGATTTTTTTCCCCAAAAGACCTATTTTTTGTTGATGTTTTGGGGAAAAAATCCATATCTTCAATACGAAAGGTCAAAAATTTTAATTGATCATTGGCTTTTCATCATACCTACATACACTTTAAATATAAATCATCAGATTTATAAAGTTTACTTCGAGTACTGTTAAATATCAAAAATATCAATTTTAATGATTTGCCATAAAATGTGTATTACATTGCTAATTTCAAAAATCTAAATTAGTTGATATCAGAAGGACATTCTTCGTATTCAGAATGCGATTCGATATGTCTGATGTGCTCTAATGTCCCACAATAAATACTGCCCAAACGTTCATACCCCTTCCCTTAATAAAACTGTCATTCTTTTTCACGCCAATTGAATGATCGCAAATAATTCCGATTTCTTTTTCGCATTATGAACAATCGATTTCATGTTAGCTTTTTCCCGGTATATCTTATTCATCTGCTCTACTTCGGCTTTTATCTCCATGTTGATTATAATTACATCATCTGAAGTAATTAATTACTTGTTTTACATAATTTTTGACAAATATCTCCATTTTGATTATCTCTTTGGGATTATCCACAATTCTTCCATATTTTAGTTATCCCGTTAAGGCCCAGGAAACGTTTAAATGTCGGGTTATATAAAGGGTATAAAACGTTTTAAAAACAGTTAGAAAACATCCTTGAAAACTTGATATAATATGATATGATATGATATGATATGATATGATATGATAATTGATATGATATGATATGATTTTATTAACCTGGACAACATCGCGGCCGAATTGCATTATACAAGAAACACAACAAATATATGAAAGAAACAAAATAAACATATAAAGCAAAAATATGAATAATGACCTTTGATCCCCAAATAAAAAAACATGTATACGTTGGCTAACCGCAATTCATATGTGAACATACAGTAACTATGCTATGTTTTTCTTAGCTAATAAAATTTTTTGAAGGTATTTTGTTTTATACCGGAAGTGACCCCTTCATGACCTTTGACCCAAAATATGTGTACACCACATAGACACTGGGTAGTAACAATGCATGTGCGCAAGTGGCGTCACTGTCCTACGTAATTTGTGGGAGAAGGTGCATTTTGTGTTGAAATCACGTTTTGACCTCTGTGACCCCTGCGTGACCATTGACCCCACGAGTTTCATGTGACATGTAGGAGCACAGTCAATGATCATTGTGACCAAGTTAGGTCAAAATCGATGTAAGCATGTGAGTGCTAGAGCAAATGTAATGGTTGACAGAAGAAAGAAGAAAGAAAGAGAGAGAGATATGAAAGTAGCCCAGGGCCTATGTGAAGCAGTTGCACAGTGCGCGGATGTTGTTGTATCACATGTCACATTTGAGTTCAACCTGAGAGGTATCGTCTTGATCGGTGAACTGTAGGCAAAGTGACATCGATTACGCGATGTAGTGTCAAGACTGTGGATGCGAACAACTCTATTAACTCTATTATATATTATAGTGTCCCACTATACACCACTATGGAACACAGCCGACGAATTGCTATTACCCAATGTTTATGTGGTATTTTTATTTGGGGTCAAAGGTCATTAAGGGCTCACTTCCGGTCCGAAACGAAATTCCTTCAAAATGCCCCTTCTGGCATAAATAATGCTCTTCAATAATATATAATTGAAGACAGAGATCAGAAAGACTACATGTAGTTTGCGTCTGACGTCACTGTTAATCAACTTCCCTACGATCTTTGATTGATTAATAGCGCGTAAGAGGAAGGTCAATTTATCTGGTGCCGATCGTAGAAAAGGAATAGCAGAAAATGGCGAAAAATTACGTACTTTTAAAAGGCAAAAAGCGACTTTTCTAGGCATTGTTGGCGTGGTGCCTTCGGAAAAGAAAGTTTCCTACTATAAAGACCAAACTTTTGAGATGGTTTGCATGTTTGAAGGTGCAAAATTAACAATAAGGCACCCGGTTTTACCGCCGCGTTCAGCAGCCCGACACTTACATACATATACATACATACAACGGCATTTAGATAGCGCAATTTCAAAGAAATTGTCATTGCACTTAACAGAAAACGTACCCTACTACTAAAGACTACAAAGAAACAAAAATATGCAAAAGAAACAACATAAAATCAGCAATGGTTAAAAAGATGGGTTTTCAGGCTACGTTTGAAAGTAGTAACTGTGAGAGATGACCTAATGGATGAAGGAAGATTGTTCCAGATTCTGGGTCCAAAGACGCTGAACGATCCATCGCTTATCAGTCTGTTGGTCTTAGGAATGATAAGGCGCGTAAGATCTTGATTTGAACGAAGGCCTTCCCTAGTTGGAACATGGATGGTCAGACAATCAGAGAGGTAGGGTGGTGCCAGATCGTTCAATGTCTTGTAAATGTAGAGTAGCACTTTTAAGCAATTTCTCTTGTCTATTGGAAGCCAGTGTAACGAATTTAAAAGAGGTGAAGATGAGTGACGGCATGGAACTTGGAAGATAATGCGGGCAGCACGGTTTTGTAGTCTTTGTAAGCGAGCAACGTCTTTGCTTCTACATCTAGACAGAAGGGCGTTGGCATAATCAATCTTGGATAACACTAGTGCCCGCATGGCATTACTGGATGCATCTTCGGTGACAAACCTACGTATTCTGGACAAGTTCCACAAGAGAACGTTAACTGTTTTACAAATAAATGTTATATGGTTAGACATGTACATCGTAGCATCAAAAACAACTCCCAGATTCCTGATCGTAGCAGATGGAATTACTTCAGCATCACCGATATTGATGTTGGAGATTCAGGGCATATTGCGCGGAGGGGCAGCAATGAAAAACTCGGTTTTGGAGTCATTTAACTCGAGCACATCACAAAGCATACAATCTCAAACTTCCTCGACACACATGGATAGCTTGAAGATGGCACATGCTGAATGACCAGGAATCTTGGGATTAAAAAACATATAGATTTGAACCACATCGGCATATATGTGAAAATGTAAACCATGACGACGGATTATGTTAGCAATATATTGAGAATATTTTGTAAACACTCTTGGCCCAATAATAGAGCCTTGCGGTACGCCACACTCAAAAACATGCCTATCAGACATCACCCCTCCAACAGATACTCTAAACTGACGACCACTTATGTAAGACTTGAACCACTGTAGGACTGTGCCTTTGATACCAAAGCCATGCTCTAAACGAGAGAATAAAATGTCATGGTCAACGGTATCAAAGGCAGTAGAAAGATCAAGCATAATTAAGAAGACTGCCTTGTTATCATCAATGGCCCTAGCAATATCATTGGTCACCTTTAGCAGTGCTGTCTCGGTGGAATGCTTTTCTTTATAGGCAGACTGATATAATTCATCAAGCTCATTAGCACGCATATGGTCATTGATCTGGATAATTGCAGCCTTTTTAATTACCTTCCCTATGAAGGCGATGTTTGAGACGGGTCTGTAGTTCTGTTAGTTATTCCAATCTAGATTGGGTTTTTTGAGGATAGGTGTGACAATAATGCTTGTTAGAGATCACCTGGGAAAATACCATTTGTTAAAGAAGAGTTAATAATGTCAGTTACACATGGACGAACAATATCAATATTCTCCTTTAGCAGCCAGGTGGGAAGGCTGTCAAGACTGCGTGTTTTGTTGGCACAATTCATAATAATAGAACGAACATCATCTTCAGTCAATTCTCTGAAATGATCAAGATGATTTTGAATAACAACATCACTATGTAGTGAGGACATTGAGTCATTACCTGGAGGAATATCAATTACATTACTACTACTATCTTTAACACTATGTACTATCCTTAACACTACTATCCTTAACACTACTTCTATGACTACACTTTATACTAATTCTAATTTTTTCAACTTTTTCATTAAAGAATTCAGCAAACTTGTTGATTAGCACACCAGGTGTGCAATTGTAAGCAAACCGTGCTCGAGTTTGATTGACAGATGACGTCAGACGCAAACTAGTCTTTTTAATTCTGTCTGTCTTCGATTATAGCAGAGTGATACCATGTGCACACGTGCATTGACATTACCCGGTATCTAGAGATTTTTGGATCAATGGTCATTAAGGTGTCACAACACGGCTGTATTGGTGGTCTTAGACCACAGCTGTGTCTAGTTCTTCCAAAACCGGTGACCTGTTACCAGTAACATTTTGAGGAATTTGCTCAATATCATCTGTCATATATATGTATTTTTATGATTGTAGAATAAAGATGAAGATATTTGTAACCAGCTCCAACAAAACCCGGAACAAGTCGCCAGATATGTATTTGAGTTATAGGCCTTTAAAGATGACATTCCCATAAAAACAAATTAAATGTTGGAATTCATAATTTCATGGTATTTGACTGTGGGACTAAGTGGACTTTCAACTCATTGAAAGTATTTATTAAAAAGAGGTTTATTTAATCAATAAATAACGGTTGAAATATGATAATCCCTATTCAATCCTGTGTATCCATATCTTGAAAAGTATTGATGCTAGTAATATAATTTTGATATCATTGCAGGTACTTTTGCTGCCACAACAGGAGCAGGTATTGGTGTAGGTGGACGTGGACCTGAAGGTGGAGGTGGAGAAGCAGGTCCTGGTGCCACATCAAGTGCAGGTATTTTAGGTCCTAAGTAATAAATCAACAAATAAATACAAATTAATTTAAGTTTAAATCAATAAAAAAATAGTTTTAGTTAGAACACAAACCAGCCGGTCGGCCAAAATACCACACTGTGTAACAGCAATTCATGGGTGAACATCTGAACTGCTCTCTGCTATGTTTTCCTGGCAAATAAAAATTGTTGATGGCATTTGGTTTTAGCCATTTGAACACATGCAAGTCATAGCCCCACGCCTACAAAAAATGAGTTTGGTTACCTTGAAAGAACTTTTTTTAACCTCAGGATTATGAATAATGATGACGTCATCAAATTTTGGATAAAAAATGCAAAATTTATGTAAAAAATATTCTTGCCTGTAGGGATACACTAATAATAATAATAATAATAATAATAATAATAATAATAATAATAATAATAATAATAATAACAATAATAATATTTATTTCAATTGCCATAAATTACAAACATGAAAAAACATTAAAAGCAATTTAAATGACAATCCAGGAAAGAAGAAATAGACTAAACAGTCCAAGCACAATGTGTTCTTCTTTCCTGATTATATTAAAGTACATATAAAATAATAATAATAATATAGATACAAGATACGCAAAGCAAAAACATTTGCATAAAATAATCATGAGTGAAACACTCTATGACATAACTTATGCACACAGGATGTATCAACAGTGCACAAGATAGGCAGCAAAAAATTAAAATATGTGTGAACAAAGTTATTGCCTTAGAGTGGGCCTACAAAAAACAAACCCAAATTCTGACAAGCAAACATGCATATGAAAAACATAATTACATCATAAAATACTCTTTACACATGGCCTTAAACAAGGTAAGGTAAATACACCTCTTTCCATTTCTGGTATTGTGTTATTCAGATATTGTGTTAAGGAACTTTTAATTTTATTTTTCCTACACGTACTAAATATAATGTTTGATTACGATTATCTCAATAAGCCGGTTTTTTTTTCACTTTTACGTGGCTATATATATTGGCTATTTTCTCTGATAAACATATATTTTAACCAATCTATTTTCATATGCATTTGGATGTTCTTAGTAAGAAATAAATATGTTTGATTCCAAAATATGTATTTGTATAACGTCTATCGGACAAAATATGGTGACGTCATCAAATCTGACTCCACATGTAAGAAATATCGAAATAGTTTTTATTGGTTTATATGATGACAAGCACCGTTACCTTTAATTTCAACACATGTCACTCAATTTGTTTACGATTTATGAACGACAGAAACTATCATCGCTGTCTGTATGAAAATTCAACTTCAAGTGCAGTTTTCATGCATTATGACTTTTGAGCTTCACAAGACTTGTATAATACTTCCTTTGTTTTTATTGCACGCATAATTAAAATGTTTATCTACATAAGTTTGAAACTTTGATGTATACTTTGAGGTACTGTATAGGTTTAATTTCATGGGTGATAAGAAAGGCTTTGTTGGGCTTACTTCTGTAAACTAGTGTTCAACTGCAGTTTCTATTGCAGTTGTTTTATCACTTATTCTGTTTGTAGTCATATCTAACACTACCCATCATCCTCATCCAGCAGAATGCAATCAGTTACAACACGTCCGCATCTATCAGGGTTACCTGATGTGCGCATGCATCCGATAGTACACTTTACACCGTTCTTTTCACATTTACAATTTCTCGGGGGGTTTTTCAGCATCATTATGGGGACAAGTTTGCCATTAGCAATCTTCTGTCCACACAGCGTTGGATCTGGATAATCAGTTTCAGACAGATGGGTTTGCTAATTGACGACAATTTGGTTGGAGCTACGCTAGATGTGTTGGACAAATGCATCTTCTTTAGGGGGTAAATGTATGTAGTCCACTTTTTTCAAACAGATGAGCTCAAAATCATCCAAACTACCGGAGAAGCCATATCGCCCACAAACATGATAAAGAGCGAAGAAGAATTGTCGTCCTGCCCTTATCACTTATTCTGTTAGCTCCATTTGACCAGCTTCACCATAGTTTCCTAATGATGTGAAGGCATTGTATCTATTACTATCTAGTACTGTGGCCAAATCCATTCTTTTGCAATTCCTGTAAGGGTATCGCAGCCGCCGATGACATAGGCCTATATGGCAAGAATCACTGCTGTTAATTCCAGTTCAGCAATGTTCATGTTTTTGCTCATTGTTTCTACAATGGTATGCAATGATAATGCGACTTATAAAGCCATAATTTCTCCAGTCCAGCGTAGTACATTCCCATGATGCTTACATCTGTGTCAGTTGCATATATGATAATACATCCTGGTATCTGCTTCTCTATGGACAGTACATAACAATTTAGGATGTCAATTCTAGTGTCACGTAAGCAACCTCCAACTATGGGATGCACACCTTGTGGTAGATTGTCATGTTGACGTTCCCATGCCTTTGCAAGATAGTGCAGAAGGTTGTATTTATTCTTTGGATTCATCATGAATAAATCCCAGTTGGGAATAAGCAGGGTATCCTGTGGGTTATACTCAAAAGTTTTCCCTTCAATGATACCAGATCTCCAACATGATACCAATCCCCGACAAAGTGAATGGCATCACAACCTGCAGGTCTTAGATTCAGCAATTTCTTCAGATAATTAGCTTCTAAATCAAAGAAAGTTTTGCTTCTGAATTGCTGAAACCGTTTGATAAAGGCCATCGCGTCAAACTTTCACACTAAAACCACCATCGGTGCTCATGCTTGGAGGCGACTCATGAGCTGGCCAATCATTTATGAAGCTGCTTCATTTCCCTTTTCATGACAAATCCGCAAATGCAGCATTCGGCTGAAAAAGAGAACCTGGATAGCTAGTTCACTCATGCTGTAAAACCGACTTTCTCGTCCAATTAATCAACAAAATACAAATTTCTACTAATAATGCTCTCTACTGCTAAAACATTCTTTGCTTGTTCAGCAACAGTTTTTCTTCCTCTCTTTTTTAGCCTATTAACAGTGTCGAATTTCATACTAGAAGTATCCTGTGCCTTCTTAAGTGCACTGACACCAATTTTTCTGGCATTTATATGGCCCAGTAGATACGTTCTTCTTCTTCTGGTAAAGTGCTGCTTTATCTGGATGAAGATAATTCGCACTGCGGAAGCGCACAAGCGTGGAACAAGTTTGTGACGCAACCTTATCTTGGTGCAAATATGTACAGGTGCAAGTAAAAAAGTCCTGGGCCTCTGGTGCAGGCTAGGTGGTTGGACCCCCAGCAACGCAGTCTTGAATGCGTTGAGGGAAGCTAGGAGAGCAGGATCGAATGTCAGGTTGTTCCAATCTCTGCATGTGCAGGGGAAGAAGGATGAGGCATATACCTGGGTGCTGCAGTGCAGCAAAGTGAATCAGGATCTGTGCCCTATGTTCTTGGATGATGACTCGGTTAGGTGATCACGCCAGTTGAAGTCAACAAGGCTGTAGTGGATCCGGTACATCTTAGCGAGTCGGATTTGAGTGCGTCTGCTCTCCAAAATGGGCCACTGCAGGTCTTTGAACATGGCGGAGACGCTGCTGGTTTGGTCGTAAATACCAGTGACGAATCGGATACCTCTTTTTGCACCATCTCGATCTTGTCAGCATTTCGGTGAGTGTCTGGATCCTATGCTGTTGCAGCATATTCCACAATTAGGTGGTAAAAGTTGAATGATCTTGATCTTGCGACTGCATTGACGGAAGTTACGACACAGGAAGGCGTTGGTGGAGTTTGTTTTCTTAAACACTGTGTCTACATGGGTGTTGAAGGTCAACTTGGAGTTATAAAAAGTTATTGGCAGGTAATCACACAATCAAAGTTGTCTTGTGATTTCATCAGTTTCTTTGTCAACATCGAGAACAAGACCAGACTAATTGAGCTGATTCACAGTCTATTGGTGTCAACAGTTTCTTTGCAACATTAAGAACATGACCAGACTAATTGAGCTAATTTTGGGTCATCTTGAATTAGTAGCTCGCTATAGCAATCTGAAACACTTACTTAGAGGTGACAACGATCAAACACAACTATTGCATTCTTACATCAAAGACAAGGCCTACTATTACATTATCTTATCAAATACATACATATACATACATACATACACAATTCTTTTATAAAGCGCCGTTACATCTAGACCACAGCGCATAAACAAATTCAAAGCATAAACACAATATCGAGGGTTGACAATAAGGCTTTCTGATTGTCAACTCTCGATATAACAAAACAAAGTGAGCAATAACAACAGTTAACTTTTCATTTGATTTTTAAAATGCACCTTCAAATGTGACCTCCTGGTATCTTCCTATTAATATTTTGACATTCTGAGTATTACATTACTGACATCAATACTAAACCAACATCTGATGATCTGGTCGATCATACAGCCCCTATGACGCTACGCCACATAAGTGACTATTTTAACCGTATACTGGTCCAGAAAAAACCATCTGAGAATTTCTCCTTTCATGCGTGGTACCATTTTTAACCTGGTCTAACTTTTTTATATGGAAAAATGCTTTCTGGCAACACTGTCTGCCTATTTTAAAATTACCAAAACTTTTGTATTTATATGGGTACAGTACTACCTAATCTAGCCACACTGAAAAATATAACATATAAAAAGCACCACTTTGGGGGTTACAGCTCATTGAATATTGCTTTATTTCAGAAAAAAATAAGAAAAACACCCCTGTTTGAAACAATGGTATATCCCAAGTAGGACAGCATGTTTGTTAGACAACTGCATTTCTAGAAAGCACATGTATTGCCAATCATTTCGTGTAGGTCTTAATGCTTACCTTTATTTTGCTTTTATATGGTGAATCCTGAAAGTTGTCATTTTTTAGCCTTGTAAAAGTATTCCCAATACCTGTCATTTGATGTTTTGGCTGTTACTATGGTAACGAAGGTGGAGTGATGAAATAATTTTTTTGTTGTAAACTTTGACCAAAGTTGCATCCTGACATAAATAATGAAGATTTTTTGTTGAAGTCTGCCAACTGTTTTGATTTTCTTTGATTGTAACGCTATACTACTCTTAATTGTTTCTTGGTTTGTTTGTCTTTTTCATGTGTTCGCGCGCTCTGAGTTCCACGGAAGATTTTGCGCCTTAAAAGAACCATTTATTATAATCATTATTATTAACATGTTTTTCACAACCAGACACAGAAATTCATCCGTACCCAGCAAACACAAAAACGTTTTAAAAACATTTTAAATAAGTTATATTTTGGATTTTGGTTTAGGTAAAAACGTTTTAATAACATTAAAATGTCGGGTTATATAAAGGCCATGATAACGTTTTAAAACGTTTTGTATGAAAACACACTACAACAATATTTTTTAATGTTTTCAAAAAATTTTATTGTAAACTATTTTTGCAAACATTTTTGCCAAATATTGTTTCAATACTTAAATAACATTATGTTAAAATATTTGAACCCAGCAAACGAGAAATGTTCTTAAAATGTTTTTTCAAAACCTTTTAATAACATTTAAATGTCGGGTTATATAAAGGTCATGAAAACGTTTTTAAAACGTTATTGAAAATATTTTGGGCAAACATTTTTCGCAAAATATTTTTTCAACTAAAATAACATTCTGTTTAGAATGTTTTGTATCAAGTTTTCAAGAATGTTTTTGGAATGTTATTAAAACGTTTTTATACCCTTTATATAACCCGACATTTAAACGTTTTCTGTAAAACATTTTTGTTTGCTGAGCAGTAGATTATCAAAAAATGTTTTTTAAGGTTATGAAAACGTTTTATACTCTTAATATACCCATTATATAACCCGACATTTAAACGTTTTCTGACAACCTTTTATAACCTTTTGAGAATGATGTCGAAAACGTTTTGTGTTTGCTGGGTATATACCTATTATATACATGATATACAAGCTTATCACTGCGCAGAGTTGACGTAAATTAAACTCATATAAAATAACAAAAAAATACATTTCCAACAGCCCGTCTAAATGATTTACAAATTATATTACTAAGGGAATTCGTTATTACAGATGGGGACTAAATTTTAATTTAACCTCTTTTTTTACTTTGGACGGATGTAGCAGCTCGAAAAGACCTCAGTGTGTTTAACATCGGTTAACATTTATTTGAAGACCCCATTTCTTGAAATCCAAAACACCCATTGGTTTTGAGACATGTTTACTTTTTGTTAAATTTTGGTAGCAAATGAAACATGAATGTTTTGTAGGAATTTCAGTGAAAAAACACCGTGTCGCCAAAAGATGATTTTTTTATAGATTCCTTAAAGGAAGGTGACCCGATATATTTGGAAAATCGAATTCTTTAAAACTTATAACACGTATAAAACGTATAGGCCTAACATAAAATGTTGTCCCTTTCAAGCATTCATGCAAAAAGAACACGTAAATGTTTCTTGTAAATATGACTAATTCCTTATGGAATTACTGGCATTTATACAGCATGATACTGGTAGTATTCAGTGTTTTTATTAATGATAATCATCATGCATGATCATACAATATACTGACATAAAATGAAAGGCCCTATTTGTGTCATTAACATATTGAAGTTTCAAATAAGTGTATTACCGAAGATATCTTAAAAAAACTGTCGAATTAGTTTAAAACGTGGTATACCACATTCGATACAAATTCAACAGCTTTATGATGATTTCTTCGGCGATATGGCGATATGGAATGCCTAATTTCAATATATATTAATGAGAAAAATATGAAAGATGGAGTACCATCTGAAAATGCCGAGGTAGGAATTAATGTTTTGTGTTGGGATTAAGCAAATGTAAACACAGTGCAGTATTTATTTTATATAAATGTCTTTGAATATTGTGAAAAATATTAGTATAATGGCTGTAAGAATTGAAATGTGAATGGGGGACAAATATATCAAAAAATCATAAAAATCATAGCGTGGCATTTAAATCAATTATTTAGCCAAGTTGATATTGTTCTGAAGTTCAAAACCATTGATTTTGATACCAAACATTAAACTAATTTTGTAGGAGCCAGGTTTCCGCATAATGGCGAATACCAGTTTATTATAAACCGTCCATATAACCAGGGTTAACATTGTTCCAACCAGGGTTAACCATGACTTAAACATGTTACATTGCCGTGATTTCCGCATAATGGCGAATACCAGTTTATTATAAACCGTCCCTATATAACCTGGGTTAACATGGTTCAAACAAGGGTTAGCATGGTTAAAACCTGCTACATCATCGAGATTTTTTAATTTTGACGAATATTAGATTAACATAAACCCGTCCCTATATTGCCATATGACTATACTTATTATAAAATAAAAGAAACTGTTTATAGTTTGACAGTATGCGGTAATGATTACACCATACCATTTCAAATCTTACGTCATAATAAAACTTAATGTATTGCAGCTAGTGTATATAATGCTAATATAAGTGTTTTCAATGGTGTATGCACATAATTAGAGGATGATTAATACATACCACGACGTTAACATCGCGACCAATCAGACCGTTAATCGTGCTAAGGGGCTGTGCAATAATTATGAGGCCCCCCGGGGGTAAAATTTACAAACGGCTCGCCAAAAATCGCTTGCCCCCCCCCTCTCGGCCCGCCGAAAATAGCTTGCCCCCCTCTCTGCCCGCCACAAATTCTTTGCCCCCTCCTTGAACAATCCAAATTTTTGGGATCCCAAATTGCAAACCTTAAATGGTCGAGGTCTAGATGTATGTTGCGAGCGCAACGAGCAGAAAAATTTGCATATTTAAGCGTTTCCGTACTGTTTTCCTAAGCCCTTTTAGAGCGTTTTATTAAAAAGGCCCCCATGAATGCGTGCCAAAATCGCTTGCCCCCCCTCTCGGCTTGCCAAAATTGCTTGCCCCACCTTTTGGCTCGCCAAAAATTTCTTGCCCCCTCCCAATTTTACCCGCTCCCAGGGCACATAATTATTGCACAGCCCCTAACAGGTGTCTGTAGAGAAAAAAGACACGATGAATGCATTTCCTGTAATTCGTATTAATGCACGCTCCTGATGATGAACGAGTACATTGCTGCAGTGGATTGAAAATGGGTCTACCGGGCTATCGTGGATATTTATACTTCTTTTCACGGGGGGGGGGGGGAACCGTCACTCAGAAGACCCGTTACTCAGAAAGCCCACTATTCAGTTTCATTTAAAATGACCCGCTAACCAGAACACCCGCTAATCAGAAAACCCGTTAATCAGAAGGCCCGCTCCTCAGACAATATTTTCCGACTAGCGGGCCTTCTGATTGCTTCTTTTGCAGGATCACAACCTCTATTCAGACAACCCGCCACTCAGAAAACCCAGTTCTCAGGTTTAGGGTTAGGGCTAGGTTTAGGGTTAGGGCTAGGGCTAGGGCTAGGGTTAATAGGGTTAGAGTTAAAGTTAGTGCTAGGGTTAGGGTTAGGGCTAGGGGTATGGGTTACAGCTAGGCTTATGGTTAGGGATAGGGCTAGAGTTAGGGCTTGGGTTAGGTTTAGGGTTAGGGCTATCTCAGAACTTTGTATCTTAAAACAGTCCACTAGTCTTGTGTTTATGTATATTTATATTTATATTGTATTTTTGTAAAACGGTACTCAATTCAGCCTTTGGCTGCGATGCATCTGTCTAAACCTAAACCTAAACCTAGTCAGAATTCTGAATAGTGGGCATTCTGAGTAGCGGGTTTTCTGGGTAACGGATATAGCCCGCTAGCCAGAAAACCCGCTGGTCAGAAAAAAAAACCCCGAGTAGATGGACTTTTACATAAAATACCACAAAAAGCCCACTATTCAGAAGAAAATTCTGACTAGTGGGCTTTCTGAATAATGGGTCTTCTGACTACCGGGTCTTCTGAGTGACGGGCAGCAACCCTTATGACGACGGAACAAAACCTATTTTCGGGCAGACGGACCATTCAAATAGAGTCAAGTTTTTTTTTTCAAATGTCTGAAACGATGGAACCTAAAAAAAAGAAACGTGTGTGAGAAATGCACAATATTTTTACCCGATTTGTTTGGGTTTTTTGGTAAGAGTGTGTTAACGAAATGCCCCTATTTGTAAACGTAATCTGTCATCGGACGACCTTATCAGACTTGCCTTTTTCATCACTTTTTCGCCACTTTCATATATGGATATACGGTTCACGGTCCTGGTTATGTAAGACAGCATTTTGAAAACAATAACTTGTCTTGTCAACCATCTTATAGAAGTAAATATCAATACGTATTGGGGTCATTCCATATGAAATCAAGGAGGCGCCCCACCTGACCCCCTCAGATTTGCTTTATATTTTAGTCATATGTTGTACCTGTAAAAATATTAAAAACCTGCAAATTTGAGGTCTGTAGCTCTTACAGATTTTCTGTGGCAGCCATTTAAAGTTGGAGTAGGGGGGTCTAAATTTGGACCCAAAAGTTGCCCTTTAAATAATTTTCATCTTTGGGAGTCTGTGCCTTCTTTATAAAATGAGAGAGAGGTCTGAAACTTTGTATACACACTAACTGCATGCCCAATTTGTCAAAAAATAAAAAATAAAAAATTTCTGTAATTGCGCGTTGTGTCACGGGGTCATTAAATATGCAAGAAAAAAATGTAATGTTTTGTAAACTGGCACGTTTAGCCCCCTAAATTCACATTTTTTGTCAGATTAATTATTTTTTGTTATCACTGATGCTATATAGGATAAATACAATGCATATCCAAAAAAATTGAGGTCACAACTCATTTACATTTCGAACAGCGCCCTCACGAAGATGAAATTTATTGCAAATTCAACATTTTCAGGGGGCCCAAAGTCGATGTGGTCCACCTTCAAAATGTATAAACATCACTTTTATATAACTAACTCTTAAATTACAACTTTGCTAAGTCCCAGTAATTGTATAGGTTGACTTCATATAAAACGACAAGCCCAAAGTTGACCATTTTCTTATGATTGCATGTATTGCAAATGTGCCGAATTGTGAAGGCTTAAAAGTCAAATTGGCCCCAATATTGAAAATAAAATGGAAATAAAAGTAAATAGGGCCAAAAACTATGCATCTAGTCATTTATTTTTAATATTGTGGCCATTTTGACTTTTAAACCTTCCGAATTCGGCACACTTGCAGTACATGCAATCATAAGAAAATGGTAAATTTTGGGCTTGTCGTTTTATATGAAGTCAACCTATAAAATTACTGGGTTTGATCAAAGTTGTAATTTAAGACTAGTAGTCTTATAAAAGTGATGTTTTATAAATTTTGAAGGTTGACCACATCGACTTTGGGCCCCCTGAAAATGGTGAATTTGCATTAATTTTCATCTTCGCGAGGGCGCTGTTGGAAATGTAAATAAATGGTCACCTCAATGTTTTGGATATGCATTGTATTTGTCCTATATATCGCATCAGTAACAACAAAAAACAATTATTCTGACAAAAAATGTAAATTTAGGGGGCTAAACTTGCCAGTATACAAAACATTACATTTTTTTGCATATTTAATGACCCCGTGACACAACGCGCAATTACAGACATTTATTTTCTTAAACTTTTTGACAAATTGGGCATGCAATTAGTGTGTATACAAGGTTTCAGACCTCTCTCTATTTTTATTAGGAAGGTACAGGCTCCCAAAGATGAAATTTATTCAAAGGACAACTTTTGGGTCCAAATTTAGATTCCCCTACTCCAACTTTAAATAGCTACCATAGAAAATCTGTATATATTCAAAATGAAATGGAAATAAAAGTAAATAGGGCCAATAACTACTCATCTAATCATTTATTTGTAATATTGTGGCCAATTTGACTTTCAAGCCTTCCGAATTCGGCACATTTGCACTACATGCAATCATAAGAAAATGGTCAACTTTGGGCTTGTCATTTTATATGAAGTCAACCTATACAATTACTGGGACTTAGCAAAGTTGTAATTTAAGACTAATAGTTATATAAAAGTGATGTTTCATAAATTTTGAAGGTGGACCACATCGACTTTGGCCCCCCTGAAAATGTTGAATTTGCAATAAATTTCATCTTCGTGAGGGCGCTGTTCGAAATGTAAATGAGTTGTGACCTCAATTTTTTGGATATGCATTGTATTTATCCTCTATATAGCATCAGTGATAACAAAAAATAATTAATCTGACAAAAATGTGAATTTAGGGGGCTAAACTTGCCAGTTTACAAAACATTACATTTTTCTTACATATTTAATGACCCCGTGACACAACGCGCAATTACAGAAATTTTTATTTTTTTATTTTTTTGACAAATTGGGCATGCAGTTAGTGTGTATACAAAGTTTCAGACCTCTCTCTCATTTTATAAAGAAGGCACAGACTCCCAAAGATGAAATTTATTTAAAGGGCAACTTTTGGGTCCAAATTTAGACCCCCCTACTCCAACTTTAAATGGCTGCCACAGAAAATCAGTAAGAGCTACAGACCTCAAATTTGCAGGTTTTTAATATTTTTACAGGTACAACATATGACTAAAATATAAAGCAAATCTGAGGGGGTCAGGTGGGGCGCCTCCTTGATTTCATATGGAATGGCCCATTGTTGTGTTTAAGTAAAATGTAACCACACTGTAGTGCATAAGGCAATTAGTTCGATCTTTCGATCGACCATCGATGTTTGTTCGATGAGTGTTATTTATGAAATCAATTAATTTACTATTGTTAATTATCATAATATAGTAATTATTGCCTTTAGTGATATTGACCGATATGAATGTAGCATTAATTCTTATTAATTAGTTGATAGTTCATTAATAACAGACATCGAAGCAGCATCGACGGTCGATCCAAAGATCGAACACATTTGTTTCTGGTGCTTAAATGTACTTGAATATTGTGAATATTGTGAATATTTAGTTTAATGGCTGTAAGAATTGAAATGATAAAAACAAGTTTCTATAATTGATCCATAGCGACCCAATATCATGGTAAATCAATTGGTCAGTCAACATAGTCAATCTGATTACTGTTCTACAATTCAAAACAATAATAATGATTTCTATACACAAGAAACCATCGCTTTGGATCACAAGCCACGACGATGCGTGCCGTGTCAAGTTTATTCCGCAAACTGACGAAAACCAGATCATTATAAACCTAATCAATTACTGTTCTACAATTCAATACAACTGATTTCTATACACACATCGCTTTGGATCACGACGATGCGTGCCGTGTCACATTTATTCTGCATACTGACGAAAAGCAGATTATGATAAACCATCCCTATATTACCCGCGAAGCCCTGCATTCGAGCGCGGCCAGCGAGTATGCAAATATGGCAAGGACGGCTTTGTACCACAGAGCCGCCGATGACGTCGCCCACTATAGTCATTATAAAACAAAAAAGAACTGGTTTTCAGTACGCGGTGATCACGACGAGTTTAACATTACACCATATCATTTCAAATCTTACATCATAATGAATTGAATATAACAGCTAGTGTATAATAATCCTAATATTGGTTGTTAAACATATTCTGCATTTCAAACAATTGAGTATTTTATGAAGAGTTTCCAAAAGGGATTAAGTCCATTTCGCATATTTCTGAGAATATCCCAATGAAAAAATAATTAAAAATAAGGGTGTTGCACTTCTTCGATTTTCTGTGATTTTATGACCTAAGAAAGAGACCATAGTTTGAACTTAATAACCGGACTGTTTTCATTATTTTGTTTTCGTTGTTTTTATTTTGGTACAAAATTAAATCCCTTTTGTAAAAAAAAATCTTTAATTCAAAATAAGGTGCAACTGAAGATTTTGACCGTTCAAGACTTAATTTTGAACTCCCACCCAGCAATACTGGGAGTTTACTTCTTTCATTTATTCTAAACAGCAATGCAGCACATGACTGCTACAGTGTTTGTATTTGATGTATATTGCTGAAATTTAAATAATTTAAATAATTGTTCAACCCAAGATTTGGGTTCATATAGATATGGATTCTGGTCACCTATACCTTTGAGACACCATTTAGAGGAAAATAAAAGCACTTTACTTCGGTGACGCAATAAGCGTGAGCTATTATATATTCATAACCTCACTAATAAACGCGAAGCGTGCGATCCAATTACATTTAGTTATTTGTGAAAACGCCAACCCAAATCGAGATCATTAATATATCACAATGACAATTGACCGCAAAATGCGTAATTGTTCCAATGTCGCATAAAATTGACCGGCGTTTGCATGTTGTTGTGCGTCGAACAAACTGCGCGCGCGCGCTGGCTGCCGTATTTGGATTGCGCGCTACCATATTGGCACATATTGTGATACGCACTTTTGTTATTGGTCGTACTATTTTAGCCTGATCGATTTTTGGAAAGGAAAGGAATTTTTATAAACATTTGAGCAAAAGTTTGTGTTATTTTGTAAGGTGAAGAGATTAAAGTGACGGTTATGAATGAGGTTAATAACTTTGCATCGGTAATATGTCGGGCATTGTGAAAACATTTTGCCTTTGGAACTGAGGGATATTCCGAATACATCTTAGTGTTATTTCTCATTTCAAATGTTTAGTTTTAGTTTTGGTTTTGGTTTTGGTCACGTGGTTTCCTATTGTCCTGCCTAACCACTTGAATCATAAGATATCGAACTCATTGTTTCTACCTTTTGTTCAAAACTGAACATTTGTGTCAGTCACATTCGGTTTTGGTTTCAGTTTCTTATAAGTGGTGTGAAGACGAAAATTATTTAGTTTGAAGGTACCTACTCTAAGGCTGAGTTCACATAGAAGTATACGGTATACGGTATTCGCTATACGAAATACGCTCATTCGTTCAGGCTGAGTTCATATAGGAGTATACTATGTGAACTCAGCCTGATCGAATGAGCGTATTTCGTATAGCGAATAGCGAGTATGTCAGTTTACCCATTTTCTTCGTCTTATCAAATGCTTGTAACTTTACTTCTTGAGATCACATTGCATTCAATGAGGTGTCATAATGTGCAGAATTAGAAAAAAAATTACAAAAATGAATTTGCCCACATATGGTTTAGGTTTTTAAAATTTGGACGGTATACGCTGCACTAAAATCGAACACGCCCGATTCCCACTATACTATACTATACGCAGGTATACGGCCTTTTCGAATAGCTCTTATGTGACCCGGTACTATGAAATTACCTTGCTCGATTTAATCTATACGCGTGCACCTGCAAAACGTGCATCGTATACCCGAATAGTATACTTCTATGCGATCGTAGCCTTATGTGACCCGGTACTATGAAATTGCCTTGCTCGATTTAACTATACGCGTGTACCTGCAAAACGTGCACCGTATACCCGAATAGTATACTTCTATGTGAACGCAGCCTAAGTATACAAAAGAAATATTTAAATTTCGCAGTGCAATATTCACGAGGAGAGAAATCGAGCATGGTAATTTACTTTCCCTCATTTCAAATATATAGTTTTGGTTTCTCTTTTGTTCAGAAACCAAAAATCAAGGGATTAAAAAGTAGAGCTGATCTGGTCTGCAATCATAACACTATTATGCTGGGAGGACACAGTATAGGGTATATAACCAGAAGTATACAATAGCCTATTGTGCTAACATAATTATTATCATGATTGATATCGGAAATCTATCCCGCGGACGACAGTTGATGCTCTCTGTCGAAGGTAGGTGGCATATTACACTCACGAGTTCTAGGCCTAGAAATCATATACATGCGCGTATACTGAAGGATGGGGTGGGGTGGGGGAATTTGTTTGTTTGTATGAAACATGCATGGAGATGATTTGATTATGAATTAGTTTATTATCCCCGGAAGCACAACCCATACCTCTTTAAGAGGGGGATCCCTCCTATATAACCACCTCTTTCCTAAATTACCCTTTCCCCCTCCTCCTCCCCTACATTCGATATCTTCATCTCGAGCTCTCCTCCCCTTCTCTTTCACTTCAATGCTCTCTCTCATATGTTTCTCTCTCTCCCGGCCCATATCCCCTTGCCCTTCAACCCCCCCACACACACACACACACCCCAATCTTCTCCCTCTATCTTCTACTTTTTGCAGTAAAATTGCTTCAGTAAAAGTCATTAGGTTATTAGAGGTCATATAATGGCCTTCCATCGATTCTGGTACATGGGATTAAGGACATGAATCGATTTTGTTTATAACACCTATACAATTACAGTAGTGGCCCTTTTGTAATGTCGAATGCAAATATTTCGATGGTCTATATATTTTCACAGTGAAATCAGCTTAGGCTATTTCGTAGTCTCAAGCCAATGCTTTCAAACTAAATCAATGCTTTCAAATGTAGACTGTTTTGTTCGACTTCTCTGCTCGTGAATATTGCACTGCGAAATTTAAACATTTCTTTTGTATACTTAGATCAGGTAACTCGAAAATCCTGTAATTTTATTCGTCACACCACTTATAAGAAACTGAAACCAAAACCGAAACTACCTGTCACAAATGTTTAGTTTTAAACAAAAGGTAGAAATAAAGAGATCGATATCTTGTGATTCAAGTGGTTAGGCAGGACAATAGGAAACCACGTGACCAAAACCAAAACCAAAACTAAAACTATATATTTGAAATGAGGCAAAGAAAGACGTGGTTTACAAAATCGAATAAGCCTAGGCTATTTCACCTGTGAAAAAATATAGACCATCGAAATATTTGCATTCGACATTACAAAAGGGCCACTATTGTAATTGTATAGGTGCTATAAACAAAATCGATTCATGTTCTTAATCCCATGTACCAGAATCGATGGAAGGCCATTATATGACCTCTAATAACCTAATGATTTTTTACTTTTTTACTGAAGCAATTTTTACTGCGAAAAGTAGAAGATAGAGGGAGAAGAGATTGTGGTGTGTGTGTGTGTGTGTGTGTGTGTGGGGGGGTGTGTGTGTGTGTGTGTGTAGGGGGGGGTGAGGTGGGGGAGGGCAAGGGGGGTATGGGCCGGGAGAAAGAGAAACAGATGGGAGAGAGCATTGGAAGTGAAAGAGAAGGGGGAGGAGAGCCCGAGATGAAAATATCGAATGTAGGAGAGGAGGAGGGGGAGATAGGGAAGAGATGGTTATATAGGAAGGGGAGCCCCCTCTTAAAGAGGTATGGGTTGTGATTTCCGGGGATAATAAACTAATTCATAATCAAATCATCTCCATGCATCGTTTATGTTTCATACAAACAAAACAAAGCCCCCACCCCACCCCTTAGGCCTAGAACTCGTGAGTGGGGATATGCCACCTTCGACAGAGAGCATCAACTGTCGTCCGCGGGATAGATTTCCGATATCAATCATGAGAATAATTATGTTAGCACAATAGGCTATTGTATACTTCTGGTTATATACCCTATACTGTGTACTCCCAGCATAATAGTGTTATGATTGATTGCAGATCAGATCTGCTCTACTTTTTAATCCCTTGATTTTTGGTTTCTGAACAAAAGAGAAACCAAATCTAAAGATTTGAAATGAGGGGTACGTGCCTTCCAAATAACCGATGCGCAGTTATTTTAATAACTGCGCATCGGTTTAATAAAACCTCTAATTATGTTAAATGGTATACATATTTATTTGTTGATGTTTGAATAAATGCTATAGATGTTGCAAACGTGAGTAATGAGTAATCTGTACTGGAGTGATCTGAAAATAAATTGTTAATATTAGACTCTGGTATTCAAAATGTGAGTAGTAATTCCAATAAAGACTTTAAGTGGAATTGATGAAGACTGCAGCGGGAGATGTGCCAAAAGGGAGTGTTCATACCTTGGTGGGAGATGGAAAATATGGGGGTCCAAACCAAATAGTAGTTTAATAGAGGGATCAAAATTCACCTTGATCAGGTGAGAGCTAGGGGAGACAAGGGGGTTACACGACGCAGTTATACCAAGTTATTTTATAAAGTTATCACTGTGGAATGTTTGATATTATCAATCTTTGAAGAAGCCAAGAGTGAAAAACGAAAACGTACAAAAATAGCATAATTATCTTCAAAATTTGTGAGCCGATTACCTTATTGTTTTCGGTATATTAAAGCTAGTGATTCAGGGTTTCTTTACATGAGGGTTCTGCTATTTGGGACACCCTGTACAAGTAAATCATATATCAGGTGCTATGTTTTTTTTACTTTGTGAAGCAGACTGTTCACCTTCTGATTGCTGTATTGGATGAACGTCTACTTCCCAAAGTAAAACACAGTATATAAGTAAATCCATAGCAAATACTGCGTCAATACGTTTGTAAAATAACATAACTTTTGTTTACTGCGTTACTTTTCGCAAATCGCTTTTCACGACATCATTTTTACGCGCGCCTTCCGGTTTTTGCAGTGTAGCCGTACTATCTTATGTAGTTTATTGTATATATTTTGACCTCTACATTTTGACCTATATCACGATATCATCATTGCCGCTTGGTTCAACTCCTTCGCATTACCTATAGTATTAATGTAGCATAAATAATTACTCTTTGACAATATCTGTACCGTGTCCTAATGTCTGCAAATTTATTGCATCTTAAAGAGATTATATGATAAAGATGAATACTTTAGTCGTAGACCATCACCATGGAAACAAACAAACAAAGCGACCCATCTTTTTATGTTTTGGTATTTTTTTCAAAAGAATATCATTCTCATGGATATACTTTTTTCTTCTCATTGATACTTCTTTTGTTGAGTAAAGCATTGTGTCTACGCATCTAAACACACCAGACAAGGTATTTTATAAATATATAGATATATATATATAAATATTTATGGGTCGGGGGTCGGGAACCAGTATATGTTGTCCCTTTTTTACTGGACCTTTTTTGCGCGCGCGAAGCACGCAAAAACTTCAATTTCGGACTATAAAAGACGCATATGAAAATGTGTTTTGCTATTTAATTTTGCAAGTGTTTTTCGTGCTAAAAATAAAGATGCACAGGGCAATTATTGCTTAATTTGTTCTTCTCCTATGATATACGATGGACGTCCTCCTTGCCCATCTGTCCCCCACTTCCGCCACCTATGATCATATCTCAGATCTCATAGCAAAAAAAAGAGAGAGAGAGAGAAAAAAAGAAACAACCACCCAGTTTAGATCTGCAAATTTTTCTGAATAGCTCCAAATTTTTAGCCATGATTATTCTTTAAATGAACAAAGATGCATATTCTAAATTTATGCCCGTTTACAGGCCATATCCATCTACATCCAATGGTCTCAAAACGAGTGAGTTTCTAGATGAGTTTGAAGTCTTTCTCGGTGACATTTCCTTATTACCGGGAAAGGTCTTGCTTACCGGAGACTTTAACATCCACATGGACGAGGCGGAAAAATCTGAAGTTAAGCGATTCACGAGCTCGTTTTTGGATGCAGGTCTAGAACAATCCGTTAACGTCCCGACTCATAAGGATGGTCATACCATCGACCTGCTGATAGCCCGTCCAGAAGATAACTTAATTGTGGAATGGAAAGTAACTGATACTCTGCTTTCTGATCATTTCTTCGTAGGATGTACTCTGCAAAGGAAGAAACCTGACCCTGTAAAGATAATAAAGTCTTCACGTGACTACCACAATATGGACACGAATACCTTTATAGGTGACCTAAATAAACATCTTCTAGAAGCGAAGCCTACTGATGTCAGCGCTAATGACTTAGTTGCACATTATGAAACATCTCTCAGTAGCATCGTTGACAAACATTGTCCGCTTACAACAAGACGTTATACTATTCAGCCTCGTATGCCTTGGTACAATGACACTATACATGAGGCTCGGCGCGATCGTAGGCGTTTAGAAAATAAATGGCGAAAAAGCAGGTTGAATACTGATAAAGATCGTTATATTGTGCAAAAGGATATTGTCGAGGACTTGATTGTAAAAGCAAAAAGTAGTTATTTTCACGACAAGCTTTTTACTGCCAACAGCAAACAGCAATTTTCAACTCTTAATTCATTGCTTAATAACAATACCAAGTTACTTCCTGTCTCCGATTCTGAATGTCAATTGGCTGAAAGATTTGCTGATTTTTTCGTTGACAAAATCCAAACTATTAGACAGAATCTGGACATGGAAAGTGACTTAGGTGTTTCTAATAATGTCTGCATCGACGGTAATGATATGTGTATATCTGATGGTGCAGATGTGACTTGTAATCCTCACAATCTGTCGGATGATATGAAAGGAGTTGAATCTATTGAGAGTCATGATGTTACGGAGCTTATTGAAGCCGGTTACCCTCGAGGAGATGGATCGCATTCTCAAGAAGTGCTCAAATAAATCGTGTCTGCTCGATCCGATACCGACGTGGCTTCTCAAAGACCATTCGACTCTTTTCATTCCAATTTTAGCTGAAATTGTCAACGTATCATTTAATACAGGTATTTTTCCCGATTCTTTGAAGGATGCTATCATAACACCCGTTATTAAGAAGCAGAGTATGGATCCTAATATTCTTAAGAACTACAGGCCCATCTCAAATATCAAGGTTGTTGCTAAAGTTGCTGAAATGGTAGCTTCTAGTAGGTTAACTGAGCATCTCAATCAAAATAACCTAAATGAGTCGTTCCAATCTGCTTATAAACCATTGCATTCTACCGAGACAGCCCTGCTTAGGGTAAAGAATGACATTGCCTCAGCAATTGACAACAAGAATGCAGTCTTTCTCGTCATGCTCGACTTATCGGCTGCATTTGATACAATCGATCACACCATATTTGTCAACAGACTTTGTCATACTTTTCATATTCAGGGTTGCGCTCTAAAATGGTTTGCTAGTTACCTTAAAAACAGGAAAAACCGTGTTTGTATTTCAGGACAGTTCTCCAACGAGCATGTATTGAATTTTGGCCTGCCGCAAGGATCCATCTTAGGACCCAGGGGATATACAATGTATACTCATCCTGTTGGGGACATTTGGCGCAGGAACAATGTCAGTTTTCATATTTATGCAGACGATACCCAGGTGTATGTTTCATTCGACCCGCGAATTCCTGATGAGTGCGAACGAGCTCTCAACAGACTCAAGACATGTGTACATCAAATAAAATCTTGGATGTCACAAAACAAGTTGCAGCTAAACCAGGAAAAAACTGAGTTTTATATTGCTGCGTCTTCGAGATTCATAAGTAATCTTTCGGGTATCAAGTTAAATCTTGATGGTGTCATCATTGAGCCTACATCGACACTGAAGAATCTCGGAGTCATTTTTGATCCAGTTTGAAACATGTCTAGTCAGATTTCATCCGTTGTGAAGTGCGTCAGTTTTCACCTACGCAATCTTTCCAGGATTCGTCGTTTTTTAGATCTGGACACATGCAAGCTGGCTGTTCAAGCTCTTGTATTTTCTCGCATAGACTATGGTAACGCCTTACTGTTTGGAGCCACTGAATATGACCTAACTCGTCTGCAACGCCTACAAAATAGAGCCGCGAGACTTATAATGATGGTTGGCCGTGATACATCTAGTGCCCCTCTGTTACGCCATCTTCATTGGCTACCGATCCGTAAGCGTATCGAATTCAAGCTATTGGTCATCACATACAAGTGTGTCAAGTCACTAGCTCCGGAATACCTGCAAGAACTGATCACATTTCGCAAACCAAAGTACGCCACTCGTTCATCACTTGACAGAACACTTCTCATTGTTCCAAAAACCAGGACTCTCACCGGTGACAAAGCGTTTCAAACCGCAGGTCCTCGTCTATGGAATTCACTTCCAATCAACATCAGGCAGGCCGAAACACTGGACATTTTCAAAACCAATTTAAAAACTCATCTGTTTGTTTAATTCTTTGCTTATCTGGTAATTGTATGTTTATTATGTAGAATGGATTGGTTTTTGTTTTATTATTATTATATGTGTTCTTTTTTCTGGAAAGCGCTGTGGTCCTTGGAGGGCGCTATATAAATGCTTGGTTGTATTGTATTG
This sequence comes from Amphiura filiformis, assembly GCF_039555335.1. Taxonomy (NCBI): domain Eukaryota; kingdom Metazoa; phylum Echinodermata; class Ophiuroidea; order Amphilepidida; family Amphiuridae; genus Amphiura; species Amphiura filiformis. Next base: position 665,477 of record NW_027305509.1, read on the forward strand.
TATTGTATTGTATGTGTAAATTAACAGTCCGATGTAAATAGTTTGTTTTCTATTAAAAAAAATAGACCTGTAGTTTACAATGTTCAATGGAAATCAACGATTTGGAAGGTCCGGTTAAGTTCGAAGTTTAGTGTCGTCGTATTCATATTATAAACGTCTACGAGTAAAAGTTCAATCTTTTATGGAATGCCTACACTGATCAATCGAATGGAGTGACATTTCAAAGTGAATTGCACTCCATAATCACTGAATGGGTTTCAGTCTTTTAAAACTCAACATGTGGATATAAAAAGGAACATTGATAATTTGGCGAACATGAGGATACTTATTTGTTCTTTGGTGTTCTTTGGCTCAATCTGCTGGTCCTACAACAACAGCAGAAACGACAGCAGGTAAGTTGTGTAGTAATTGATTTTTTTTTTTTCTTTCTTTCTTTCTTTCTTTCTTTCTTTCTTTCTTTCTTTCTTTCTTTCTTTCTTTCTTTCTTTCTTTCTTTCTTTCTTTCTTTCTTTCTTTCTTTCTTTCTTTCTTTCTTTCTTTCTTTCTTTCTTTCTTTCTTTCTTTTTCTTTCTTTCTTTCTTTCTTTCTTTCTTTCTTTCTTTCTTTCTTTCTTTCTTTCTTTCTTTCTTTCTTTCTTTCTTTCTTTCTTTCTTTCTCTCTTTCTTTCTTTCTTTCTTTCTGAAATAAAAGGCTTTTATATAGCGCCCTTAACCCAGAGGGTCTCAAGGCGCTTAACAAACTAAAAACAATTATATAAACATCAAACAAATATAGAACTGTTACAGACAAATTGTACATCGTTTCGAACGAGATGGAACCAGAACAGGCGACACACAGAAATGACATCGCTCTCAAACATCGACCTACAACATTTGCAATCAGTGAGTCAAAACCATATGCATGTACGTGCCTATAAAAAAAACAAAAAAACAAAACAAAACAAAACAAAACAAAACAAAAAAAAACCCCAAAAACCTGAGAGAAACGCACAGAACGACGCCAGAAGCCATGCCATCGCCAAGCGAAGCACGGACACGTTCATACATGATGGTCATTCAAAAACATCACTATCGCAAGAAAACCAAAATACAGCATACAAATACCAATATAATTAATAAGCCTATAATATACAGTCAAAACTTAGATTAAAACTATAGTTAGATTAAAAGACTAATATTATACAACAGGAATGGTAAATTAAAATGAAGACAAATAATACACAATAAAATTGAACAGAAAGCAGAATGTCATGCCGGGGTAGTCTGTATATTAGGCATGGAAAGAGCAAGAAAAAACCCAACAAAACCACGACATCAGGACATTCCCTCTGGACATTATTCGGTATGATTGCACAAAAAAGTACAGTAAATACAGTCTATGAAGTCCTTTGAATGAGATTGCACATGACAACATTATTGATTAAATAGTGAAGTATTGAGTTGTGCTTCGAAGACATTGATAGATTAGATGGAGCAAGTCGTACATGAAAAGGCAAATGGTTCCACTGTTTGTATGGAGCTTCTGCAAATGATCTTTTACCATACGCTGTGCGTGGGCGACGGCGAGGAGCTTTGATGAGGTTTTGTGTCGAAGATCAAAGAGTCCGGTAAGGGGTATAAGGTGTAATGAGTTCCGAGATGTATGGTGGTGCTTGTCCATGAAGAGCCTTGAAAGTAAGTAGGCTGATCTTGAAAGCGATCCTCTTGCGGATAGGGAGCCAGTGTAGGTCGCGCATGATCTTGGAGATGCTGTCCTGCTTCTTTGCGCGTGTGACAAGTCTTGCTGCTGTGTTTTACACTCTTTGCAATTTCGCGATCTTCTCGTCAGACAGTCCGTATAGAAGAAAATTACACTGGTCCAATCGCGATGTTATGTAGGCGTGAACGAGTTTTTCTGTAGTCGCTTGATCCAGATAGTGTCTTATCCGTCCAATGCATCTGATTGCATGTGTCGCGTTCCGACAAACATTATTCACATGCTGTGTCATGGAGAGCTTATCGTCAAATATCACTCCCAGATTGCGAGCAGACGAAGATGGTTTCACTTTCGTATCTCCAACCTGAACATTAGCTAGAGGAGTAGTTTGGCGATTCCGAGATGTAACATTCAGGATCTATGTCTTGGTAGCGTTGAGCTGAAGTTTATTCTGGACAGTCCAAGACTCCACATCGACGAGACATTGTTCGAGTTTATCAATGCACTCATTCCTATTAGATGGCGTTATAGACATGTAAAGCTGGGTGTCGTCAGCATATGACATGCACTGGACTCCATTTCCCACTGCAATGTCTTCGATTAGCGCACTATACATGGTGAATATCACAGGGCCTGCCACAGAATCCTGTGGAACACCAAATGGGATAGGAAATGGACTAGATAGAACTAAACTGATGGCAGCAGTCTGACTGCGATTGTCTAGGTAGGAAGAGAACCAGTCCGACGCTTTGTCGCTAATTCCGTACCTGCTGTCTAGGTGATCAATCAACACCTGATGGTCGATGGTGTCAAATGTAGCGGAGAAATCCAGCAGCACCAACACAGCTTGGTCACCATTGTCAATTGTCTGTAACAGATCATTAGCCACTCTCAGGAGTGCAGTTTCGGTGCTACATACCTCGCGGTATGCCGACTGATTATTGCTCTGGAGATCGTTATCCTTCAGGTTTGGTATCACGGTCGTTTTCATCATCCATTATTGAAATGACCAGCAAATAAAACTTTACACTGGACGATGGACATCATCACAAGAACTCACTGAAGAATGTCACACTACTGGCTTTATTCTTCTTGGATTTGGGTGATCTGTAGACTGTCAGAAGACGAAATGATTGTTGCATCTTTGAAGATTTTGTTAAGTCCATGAGTTCAAATGAAGAGAAGGTGGGCGTTTGATTAACAGATACTTCGAACCCTTTTCGAAGAATTACACAAATACCACCTCCAGAACGATCTTTTCTTGGGTCTTGATAAACTCGACAGTTTGGAAGCGTGTTGCCTTTGTCGGCAAGCGAAAGATGGTCACGTGAGTCTCCCGTCAACCAACTCTCTGTGATTGCTAAAATGTCCAGTTTGTGCACGATTATTAAGTCACAGATGGAAACTAACTTGGCTCGGCGTTTCATGGATCGTGCATTCCAACAGCAAAATGCGTTTTTGGAGCGTTCTCAGATTTGTCGGTGCCACCAGGGATAAGATGGATTTCAACAAGATATTGTTGTCTTGGATACGTGACGCTATACTCAGCAGGCATGCTTTGTGATGACGGGGTACAAACTCTATCGTTTGTGATGACCTGGATACGACGGCCCTTTCTTCCACCACGATATCCTCGCTTTGTCAGTTTGGCTATATTGAGTTCTTTCAATCGAGACCAAGTGGTATGGTCAATACGAGTATACTAGTGTTTATCGCACTCTTGTTCCATATCCATCGACGGAAATAGTTGAATTATCACTATCAGAGCAATTTATAAACAAAATCTCTGTCTTTAGATGTACGACAAAGTACTAACAGTTCATATGAATACATAAAAGCAGTTGAAGAACTGAAAAAATCATGTAAAATTCAGCAAATTTGTCAGAGCTCGATGAAAGTTCGTACAGCTTGCTAAGGGCGCCACCAAGGAACTATAAACACACGAGGATAAATTGTGTACTGTACTCCCGGAAGTAGCAGCCTTTTAATGACACTTTGGATGCGCGCGGGATATTCAAAACTCTTCTCAGCTCCATTAGAGTTATCAAAACAGGAGCTACCTCTTCGCCGCCATGACCACGCTGTTGAACGGTCTGTTTATTTACACATTCCGCGTGCTTTACAAGTGTCATAATGCAGTCATGTCTACAGTATAATTCACCACGACCTTTGCAGGACTTAAACCCCATTAAAAGATATTAAACCAAGATAACACTCATTGGAAACAGCTCAACTATGTTAAGTCAGATCGTCTCTGGTTAAATCCACACTACACATGTTTCTGTTTTACCTGTGCGGTATTGCAATGAGCTGGTATTATATATAGTTTCAGTTGGGTAACCGATTATAAAGCAAACGCAAGGTAACAATACTCGTGGGCCTTTGTTTACGAAATGAGACAATAGTGCGCATATTGTTAACCAGCATTTTTGAAAATGAGAAACATAATGGTTGTAAACTTAACACGGTTTGGAAATAATTTCTTCATATTTTTTAGTGTTATCTGTCGTTTACATATCCTTCCTAAAAGTGCGAATATTTCCAAACACCTAAATTAGCTAAACATTTTGGACATGTTACAAAATTATATTTTCTAGAATTTTCAAAGAGTACTTTAAATATTGGCCGGTTTTTTTCACACAGTGACGTTAACTAGGCAATGGCCTATACTTCTAACATACACTATTTGTAGAGGTCACGCGTCAATGGTGAGAGCACTGTGTATTGTGTATAGGAAAACGGACAGTAACTGCAGTATGTGATCTCAGGATAATTGCAGATGTACGGTAATGTTTGATGGTGCATGATTTGTGCGGTAACTGTGCCTCTTTATAAACAGTAAGAGTTTCGGTACAAACACTATGTACACCGTACTCAAAACTCGGTATATTCACTATAAACACGCTGAAAGATGTGCTAACATAGCCTGTAAGCCCTTGAAGTTTCCGTGATAAAAAAAGATTGATTATGAGGAAAAGAACAGTGTCATGTTTTATTTTTCTACCCATGCAGTATTTTGTGTGCGCTGGGCCGTACAGATACTTCAGTGTGTATAAATTTTTGACTCCAACAAAACTGAATTAAAACTGAATTATGATTTCAAACTTCTTACTAGGTCAAACCACTTGCCAAAACCGTCTAGGTGTTGAGGACGGGCGAATTAGTGACAGCCAACTCACAGCTTCCAGCGAAACTCTTCATTTCCCTTCTTACCACGGGGCTAACAATGCTCGCCTGAACCGAGTTGAACAGCCAGGTACCTCTGGATCATGGAGCCCGGCTAAAAGTGACACTAAACAATGGATCCAGGCAGCTCTTGTCGGCCTAACATGGGTTGCTGGCGTGTTAATTCAAGGGCGTCATGATCGTCCACAATGGGTGACCCAATTCAAAGTTCAATACAGTAATGACGGTATCAATTGGAAGTTTGTGCAGCAAACGAACGCTCAGTGCGATATCGTGGATATGGTTAGTTTTATATTTATTTGTACTTGACACTGTAATTCTTATCTGCCAAAATAGGCATATTGATATTCATAGATATGAATGATTACAATGTTATAGGGTCACTCCATATGAAATCAAGGAGGCTCCCCACCTGACCCCCTCAGATTTGCTTTATATTTTAGTCATAGGTTGTACCTGTAAAAATATTAAAAACCTGCAAAATTGAGGTCTGTAGCTCTTACGGATTTTCTGTGGCAGTCATTTAAAGTTGGAGTAGGTGGGTCTAAATTTGGACCCAAAAATTTCATCTTTGGGAGTCTGTGCCTTCTTTATAAAAAGAGAGAGAGGTCTGAAACCTTGTATACACACTAACTGCATGCCCAATTTATAAAAAAAAAAAAAAAATAAAAATTTCTGTAATTGCGCGTTGTGTCACGGGGTCATTAAATATGCAAGAAAAAATGTAATATTTTGTAAACTGGCAAGTTTAGACCCCCTAAATTGACATTTTTTGTCAGATTAATTATTTTTTGTTATCACTGATGCTATAAATAGGTTAAATACAATGCATATCCAAAAAATTGACCTCACATTTCATTTACATTTCGAACAGCGCCCTCACGAAGATGAAATTTATTGCAAATTCAACATTTTCAGGGGCCCGAAGTCGATGTGGTCCACCTTCAAAATTTATAAAACATCAATTTTATATGACTACTAGTCTTAAATTACAACTTTGTTAAGTCCCAGTAATTGTCTAGGTTGACTTCATATAAAACGACAAGCCCAAAGTTGACCATTTTCTTATGATTGCATGTACTGCAAATGTGCCGAATTCGGAAGGCTTAAAAGTCAAATTGGCCCCAATATTGAAAATAAAATGGAAATAAAAGTAAAATAGGGCCAATAACTACGCATCTAGTCATTTATTTTCAATATTGTGGCCATTTTGACTCCTAAGCCTTCCGAATTCGGCACATTTGGAGTACATGCAATCATAAGAAAATGGTCAACTTTGGGCTTGTCGTTTTATATGAAGTCAACCTATAAAATTACTGAGATCAGCAAAGTTGTAATTGAAGACTAGTAGTCATATAAAAGTGATGTTTTATAAATTTTGAAGGTTGACCACATCGACTTTGGGTCCCCTGAAAAATGTTGAATTTGCAATAAATTTCATTTTCGCGAGGGCGCTGTTCGAAATGTAAATAAATCGTGACCTCAATTTTTTGGATATGCATTGTATTTGTCCTATATATAGCATTAGTGACAACAAAAAAACAATTAATCTGACAAAAAATGTGAATTTAGGGGGGCTAAACTTGCCAGTTTACAAAACATTACATTTTTGTTGCATATTTAATGACCCCGTGACACAACACGCAATTAAAGAAATTTTTTTTTTAAAACTTTTTGATCAATTGGGCATGCAATTAGTGTGTATACAAGGTTTCAGACCTCTCTCTTTATTAGGAAGGTACAGGCTCCCAAAGATGAAATTTATTCAAAGGGCAACTTTTGGGTCCAAATTTAGATCCCCCTACTCCAACTTTAAATGGCTGCCATAGAAAATCTGTATATTGAAAATAAAATGGAAATAAAAGTAAATAGGGCCAATAAATACTCATCTAATCATTTATTTTCAATATTGTGGCCAATTTGACTTTTAAACCTTCCAAATTCGGCACATTTGCAGTACATGCAATCATAAGAAAATGGTCAACTTTGGGCTTGTCGTTTTATATGAAGTCAACCTAGACAATTACTGGGACTTAGCAAAGTTGTAATTTAAGACTAGTAGTCATATAAAAGTGATGTTTTATAAATTTTGAAGGTTGACCACATCGACTTTGGGCCCCCCGAAAATGTTGAATTTGCAATAAATTTCATCTTCGTGAGGGCGCTGTTCGAAATGTAAATGAGTTGTGACCTCAATTTTTTGGATATGCATTGTATTTATCTTATATATAGCATCAGTGACAACAAAATAACTAATTTGACAAAAAATGTGAATTTAGGGGGGCTAAACTTGCCAGTTTACAAAACATTACATTTTTTCTTGCATATTTAATGACCCCGTGACACAACACGCAATTACAGAAATTTTGATTTCTTTTGACTTTTTGACAAATTGGGCATGCAGTTAGTGTGTATACAATGTTTCAGACCTCTCTCTCTTTTTATTAGTCCGACGAGTAGGACCTTTTATTTCTAAGTTACCAGACTATACACTTTTCACACTATGATCACTATCTCACATGGCGCAAGAAAGACGAATCGCGAAAGTCCAGTGACCGCGCCCCCAAAATAAAAATACAAACTAAATGTAGTCCTTCTTAATTCCTCCTTATCATAGATATTTAATGGAAACACTGACCAAAATACGGTTGTCACCAATCTTTTCCCTACACCAGTTACAGCGTCGTACATCAGAATAGTCCCTACAGCATGGTATGGTGTTATCGGCGTGCGTTTTGAACTCATTGGTTGTGAAGGTAAAATCTATAATAAATTACTGAGTTTGGCGAATTGGTAAGGCTAAAAACTTCTACGTTTTACATTATTTCGGAAAACGGATTTTTGCGTTGCGTAGAGTAAGGTTGTCCGCACCCCAATAAAACGTCAAATTTTGTTTATATTTACGTTATGGGTGTCAAATTATGTTAATTAGTTTAAAAAGCACTGGCAGCGCACTGCATGCTAAAAATGTTCACGCCAACACAATACACTAATGTTGACATAGCCTGAAATTGGCCTTCTGTTTTGGCATTGGTGTGAAGATACTATGCCTGTAGTCTGGATGGTCATTGAATTACCTATTATACAATCACACAGCATTATATAATACCAGGGACTGTGTATAAACACCTAATTAGTCACACATCAATAAAGTCAACATTTACTCAAAAAGATGAAATGTCCTTTTTGGAAGATTGTCAACATCTCATAATGTCCTTTTTGTAGGTCAAGATTGCCATCATGAACAACTCATACCTATAAGGGACGCACCATTAGGTGGAGAAAGTTTTTTTTTTTTATTGTTGGTGGGGAATTTTTTTTTTTGCTCATGTAGTGGGTGAAGTTTTTTTCCCCAAAACTTCCTACCCCCACCCTGAGAATCTAATGGTGCGTCCCTAAGGGCTGTTGGTGTAGCAAAGTGAGGAGGGTATTATAGTTTAATTGTGCTAATTATAATATGGTGCAATTGCCTATAACCACTGAATTTTATTTACCATGAATAGGCCTACTCTGCTCTTTGTGGTAATGCTATGTTATCAGCATTGTATGATCATAACTTAATAATATGAAACAGAGTGTAAGGAAATGTGAATAAAATTGTTTCATCTGCACAGTGGTGTAGCCAGGACTTTTTCAGAGAGAGAGAGAGGGGGGGGGGGGACAAGGCAAATTTCATGGGGGGGCAAATTGTCACAAATGGGCTAAAAAGTAAAAAGTACAACAAATTTATCCAAAATGGGCTAACAAATAAAAAGTACAACTAAAGTACAAATCTTAAATATCAGGTCAGCCAGCATACCACAGGGGGACAAGAGGGAATTGAATAAAATTGTGTTTTACATGTTCACAAAATATAAAAAAAATTACAAACCGCGAGAGACTCTGACCGCGCAAGACGGGTGATCGCTAGTATACTAAATTTAGTAGACTGTGTAGTCGCTCCAGACTGATTCTATATTGATAAAAAACATGATTGATATTTTGTGAAGAACTCGAACATGTTGAAGGAGTTCCCCATTTCGAAACTGGCGGCACAAACTCAAATTCGGGTGGGTAAAATAAAACAAGGCTGAGGGAGGGCAGTGGGCGGCAACACTCTTCTGAAAATGTCTCTAAAATTGCGTTCCATAAGTTTGATTTTATTATGATCTGAAATGGAGGGGGGTTTACCATTAACTGCGCTAAATATTTCTTTGTAGTAGGGATGACCATCAACATTTCATGTTGCCCTATTGCTACAAAATTGTGTTCCGGAAAGAACTCATCAGCAGAAGTATTTTGGTGGTTAAATGGCCAAAATCGGTCAAAAACTTATCGAGTTATAAATTTTCAAAGTTTCCCATTCTGACCGGTCATTGGAACGAAAAAAAAATGACAATGGGAGCAAAATTGGTATAAGCATATTATTTACCTTTTTATATTTCTTTATTTTAATATATATGCAAACATTAAACAAGCATATTGTGAAAGTATCAAAGGGTTTCTTATGAAATGGCACTTTACTAGTCAATAGCATAAATTATTTCTTCAAACCGAGGCACTGAAATCATGCTTTTAGAAAACATTTCCCAAAAATCATCCAAAATGGCCGAAATGGCACAAAATCAAAATATAGATGAGTTGACCTATGATGTCACATGTTTACATTCAGACCGCCCTCTGTTGTTTCCAGCCAGGCAAAATAACACAGGAGTGTCTAAGGCAGATCACATAAATCTTTTCATAACCAAACTTTTAAAAACCTTTTAAGTTTTGTGTGATATTATGTATATAGCTTAATGCATTTGTAAACAAGTTTATTAACATTTTTAGTATTATTTACTTTGAAACCAAAGTTAATGAACAAAAATCAACTTCTTCAATGTAAACTATGGTGTTTTTTGCCTGTCGCCTGTCAGTTTTTATCTCAGGCCAACAGAGGGCGTATCAAATGTAAACACATGTCAACTCATCTATACACTACACATAAAATAAAATACTACTACAAGGAATTTTCAACATAGGAATCCAAGCAATCAAGTACCAACATGCACAGCTTTGTCCTTATATCACTTATGGGTTTTTAACAAAATGTCAGCTGCATTGATAGCTGATAATGCCCAGCCATTCAGCAAGTGGCTAATAACTGACCATGCTGACCTTGATAGGCTTGAATGAACACTGGCATCTGCTACAAAACCATCACACTCTAGGACCTGGTCACTCCATAATGCTACAGGGAGCACAGTACTTTAACAATGGAGTGAAAGTCTCATTATTGATTAGGCGCGGATTTTAAAAGTACAGATCCTGTGCGTGTATAGCAGCAAGTCAGTGTAGATGGTATAAATATAAGAAAATGTTTAGGGTTGAGATCAAAAAAAAAACACATCAAATGAGCACGAAACTTCGCATTTATGTTCAGAAAGGTGTCTATATAACATGACTCGAAAGGTGTATGGAAATTCCAAAGGGAAGCTGGTGATTTAATTTGTAACTCGAGATCTACTTGTCCATTTTTTTAACCTTTTTACAGAGGGTATGATAGAGGTAATAATGGCAAATCTGCCAAATTACAGCTCAGTAGGTCAAGATCTTATTGATCTGAATATTTTGTGCCATTCTGAGCAGTGCTGTACTTGGCCACTGGCAATTAAGGGACGCACCATTAGATTTTCAGGGGGGCATGTGAGTTTGGGTCAGGCAGAATTTTGTTTTTACAAAGTTGGGTGTATTTTTTTACTCATCAGTGAGGCAAATTTGTTTTTTTCGTCTCACTAGTGGGGGAAGTTTTTTTTCGTCTCACTAGTGGGCGAAGTTTTTTTTTTTAAACTCCCATACCCCCCTGGAAATCTAATGTTGCGCCCCTGAGCGCACTGTGGCGATAGACCAATTTTGACTCACACTTACATGAAAACCAAATAAGTTATGTTGCTGTAACTTGCAGAAGAATGAGCTCAATTTAGAAATGTCTGTGCGAGCAGTGCACAGTTGAGCTCCCTGCATGTCTATGGGAGTGTTCTAATCAAGTTGATGGTTCATTGGTCATCCCTATTTGTAGCCCTGTGGAGGAAACCTTGAACAATATTTTCTTTAAGTGCTATATTGTTTTTAATAACCGATAAAATCCACAACAGATTAATATCCTATTGTGTCAAATCTCTTCACAACGTTGCATATACGCACTAAAGTGATTTAATTTCTTCAAATTTTACTTTCATTCTACACATTCCAAATGCATAAGGGCCAAGCTCAAAACAGTTTGGTTGTTCCAATATGAAAACATATTCTGGAAAGAACATTTTCCTTTATAGATCTTCAGTTGCTTGGAATAAGCTTCCTCCCAATCTTGGGTGAATTTAAAATGCAATTAGTCAGTAAGTTTTGTATAATAATTGAATAATTGTTGCATTTTGTTTTGTATCATGTCTATAATTCCTTCGTTTATTGCTGGGTTTCACACCCTCATCAGGTTATCTTTGTTATGTGTTTTTCCCTTGAACAGTGTTGTATTCTTTCTCATCATATAAACACCCCCCCACAAAATTCTTTGCCCCCCCCTTGGGCATGCCAAATTTTGGGATCCCAATTTACAAACCTTTAAATACATGTTGCGAGCGCAGCGAGAAGGAAAATGTGCATTTAAGCGTTTCCGTACTGTTTTCCTAAGCCTTTTTAGAGCGTTTTATTTAAAAGGCGCCCCATGAATGTCTGCCAAAAATCGCTTGCCCCCCATTTTCGGCTTGCCAAAATTTATTGCCCCCCTCAATTTTACCCTCCCCCAGGGCTCATAATTATTGCACAGGCATAATGTTATGATTGCCGGAGACTCCCTTTAAGATCATTTGTTAACTAACAATATATTGGTTGGGATACCAATTTGATTAACACTGGGAGAGAGTATACAGTACTATAGACACATGTGGACCTGGCAGCCTTGATACATTCCGATATACGTGTAATCGATCAGCAAGAGCATTCAATTTATTTAAACGAATCGCCTAAAGTCTGGTGGGTGACAACGAACTGTACTAAAGTGTGCCTCTTGTGCTTTCGGCTACTCAATCACACCCTTAGGTGGTATGGAAACAAAGGTACCTCTCGCTCGGGGAGGCGCGTTCACGTGACTTTCGTTTGATCACTTATTGACAGTAGCCTGCCTATTATAGCGTTGATACGCTGCCAGGTCAATTACCGATTTAATGGTGGAAGCCCTTTGTCCCGAACAAAAGGTACCTCTCGATGAATAGCGTGTCGGTAAATCAAATCGGCACAAAGGAACAATGCGTTACGTAATCTATTGCCACTCTATGTTTATAAAACTCTTTGGCTCACACATTGTCTTCGTCGTCCACTATTTTTCACGATGGCATGTACATTTTTCACAACTGTTTTTGTAATGAATAACGCTTATAAGATACCCAAGGTCGCATAATGATTATTTAATATCACACAATAAAATGTTCATGTCGGGCTTTCATTGACTGCGGCATGTAGTTAGTGTTGCCCCGCAAATACATCCAGTTTGCACCGTTTGCTGGTCGAATTTAATGTTTTAAATCTTGTCATCTTTTTTCATTAAGTTGTCAAGAACATTTCTGTACTCAAAATGAGTCCTCCAAAGCAAAGTCGATCTCTTGATTCAAGTCCAACAAAATCGTCACCGAAGACCAAGAAACAGAAACAACAGTCAACGTCGTCGGAGGTCAGAAGTCAATCCAATATGTCTGCGCCCATGTCAGCGAGACGTAGCTTGTTGTTGCCAGATGAGGGTTCCGTGTCATCGGAATCACCACCCCCGTGGTTTTCTTCTTTTTTCAAAGAGTTTGAAAAACGGCTAGACAACAGGATGGAAGTTCTTCTCGTCAGCCGTTTAGATGATTTGACTGAGAAACTTTGTGAATTGGATGAGAAGATGAAGTCAATGGACTTTACTGTTAACAGTTTTGAGGACGACATAAAGAACTTGAAGGACCAAAACCAGAAATTGGTAGACAAAGTCGATGACCTTGAAAATCGGGCTAGCCGAAATAACTTAGTCTCCTTCGGTCTGCCTGAGAAAGCTAATGGTGAAGACAATCTCTGATGTCTTAAAATTATTATGCAACTTAAATTAAGCACTTTTAATTGTAGGGGAATGCAAGACTATGTTAAACGAAGGAAAGTTTTTCATTATTTACGGTCTGTTAGTAGTGATATTATTTTTCTCCAAGAAACACATTCCTCTTCCGATGACCGATCGGTTAAAAAAGTACTTGAGCCAGCTTATTAATCCTGATCAATCTGGCTTTCTTAAAGGAAGAAATATTGGTAATAATATTCGCTTAATTATGGATATAATTGAATATACTGATATCAATGAAATTCCAGGGGCAATCCTTCTTTTAGACATTGAAAAGGCCTTTGACAGTGTCAGTCATGAGTTTTTGCTTCAAGTCTTAAAACATTTTAATTTTGGTGAAAATTTTATTCACTGGATAAAAACACTTTATTCTCAAAGGACAAGTTATGTGGTCAATAATGGGTTTTTTTCAAAACCCATCACAATGGATAAAGGAATTTTTCAGGGCTGTCCCATTTCTCCTTATTTATTCCTGATGGTTATTGAAACAATTGCTCTTGCCATTCGCCAGAATGTTAATATTAAAGGCATTCCTGTTAAGGAGAGAGAGTTGAAAATTTCTTTGTTAGCAGATGACTCAACCTGTTTTTTGGATGGCTCGTCTGGTTCCTTTAACACCCTTTTTGAAACTTTACAAAGATTCGCGACTTGTTCTGGCTGCAAGATCAATCTCACCAAATCTGAAGCTATTTCGTCGCCAGAGTGCTACACTATCGTAAGTGACATTTTTGGCCAAAATGAGATTTTGACGAATTATGGAAGGCCATATAACAGCGCACATTTTAAACTAGGTTTTAAGTTTTAAAATTGCTTAATTATTTTTTAATTAATAAAATAAAATATCGTAAGTGCAATGCAATTTTAATTAATGCATGCAAGACTATCGTATGTGCCACTTACGATAGTCTTGCACAGTAATTTTGTTTTTCATTTGCTGCAAGACCATCGTATGTGCCACATACGCTACTTTATTGGGCCTAAACAACAAAATCACGGAATGCTACACCATCGTAAGTGCAAAACAGTCTCTAACACATCACTGGCTGTGACGCTGACGGCTGTATGCGTTGTCATCATGCTGGCTAAGTTCATAGCTCCCGTGACTGGTAATAGATACGATAAATCCGGTGTTTTTAGTTTTAGATTCATTAATGAATCTTGAGAGATAACATTACGGCAAAAGGTGTCTTGCTATTGTAAATATTATGTGCCAAAATAAATTAACACTTGTTAAGAAACATAAAATGACAAAATATTGGATATTTGAGCCGATATTACGCATATCCTAATTTAGCAATGAATGCTACACTATCGTATGTGGCACATACGATAGTGTTGCACTCTACACTTCGTCGGCCGTATCACATACTGACGTATTCGACATTTTTAACCTTTATGAGAAAATTGGTATATTAGTTTGTTATGTTCTACTCTATATAATCACCAAAAACCATGCCTCAAAGTGGCTTAATTAGTAAGATATTAATTAATTTAATTTTGACGTATTTACAAAACCTTGAAATGTCTGTATCACATAACGACGTATTTGCCGATCACCTACACTGCGCAAGCCCAGTATGTCGTATCTGCAATTTGAAGAATTTGCCGTTTCACATACTGACGTATTTGCGCGACGTATTTGCGCGACTTTGTCATTACACGATAAAATCGCTGTTTTGTCCTTTTCACATACTGACGTATTTGCGCAACTGTTTCACATACTGACGTATTTGCGCGACGTATTTGTCATTTGAATAGCGAAATTGTCATTAGTCCTTTTCACATAGTGACGTATTTTATTTAATATTGTTTTTTTGCAGAATAAGTTATGCTCTGATAGTAATAAGTGAATTATATTGAAAATATAGTATATTCGCGTTACTGCTAACCTGGTTTTAATCGACAATAATGTTTTAATCAAGATTATGAAGCAAATGAAAATCTCTAAATTTTCAAGTTCGATTTTCTCGAAATGCGTATTTTGCAAATACGTCAGTATGTGATGCGGCCGACGACTTATTTATATTTGAGTGCAACACTATCGTATGTGGCACATACGATAGTGTTGCACTCTACACTCATTTCAATTTGAGTGTAACACTATCGTATGTGGCACTTACGACATCTATATCAGTAAATAATTCATCGATTTATTAACTTTAACACCATTTATATAGTTTATATTATTAAAATCAAATTGCTTTACATTCCCATGTCATTTTATGGCTACCTAGGAACAAACGGCTACGCTAAACACAAAAATGCTCCTCCTGTAAAACTGTCCAAACTGCACTTACGATAGTGTAGCACTCTGCCGACGATTTGGATTGGCTCAATGAAAGGCTCTTTAAATCGTCCCTTTTCTGGGCAAGGTCTTGTTTGAAAAATTAGAGATTTTAAAACTTTGGGTATTAATTTTTCCTTGAATTTTAAGGCAATGTTTGATCTCAACTATAAGGTTAAGCTTAAACAGATTGAGGGAACCTTAAATTGCTGGCGCGCTAGAAACCTTTCTTTGATAGGAAAAATGTGCGTTATTAAAACACTTCTTTTGCCTCAGCTGCTCTATCTTTTTTCAGTTTTGAGTATTAAAATTCCCAATTCTTTTTTTAAAGACCTTAAGGGATCTAAAATGAGCGTTTATTGCGTTTCGACAGTATTATTTGTGAGACATGAGAGGACCTCAGACCTATCGAATTGCATTCTGAATATGAAGCATGTCTTTCTGATATCAAATAATTTTCATTGTTTGAAAATCACAATATAATACAAATTTTATGACAAATTATAAAAATTTGATATTTTTCAAATTTTGGATATATAACAGTCCTCGAAGTAAATTATATAAATCTAATGACATATTCTTACAGTGTATGTAGCTGGGAGGAAAAGCCGACGGTCAATTGAAAATTTTGACCTTTCATATTGAAGATATGGATTTTTTTCCCAAAAAGACCTAATTTTTTTTGGTGTTTTGGGGAAAAATCCATATCTTCAATACGAAAGGTCAAAATTTTCAATTGATCGTCGGCTTTTCATCCCACCTACATACACTTTAAGTATAAATCATCAGATTTATAAAGTTTACTTCAAGTACTGTTAAATATCAAAAATATCAATTTTAATGATTTGCCATAAAATGTGTATTAAATTGCGAATTTCAAAAATCAAAATTATTTGATATCAGAATGACATACTTCGTATTCAGAATGCAATTCGATATGTCTAATGTGCTCTAATGTCCCACAATAAATACTGTCCAAGCGTTCATACCCCAGCCCTTAACAAATTGTTTTTTAAATTCATTTGGAATGGTGGTAATGCTAGAGTTAGAAGAAAATGTGTGTGCAATGATTTTTCTCTGTGTGGCCTTCGTATGATAGACCCTTACACTTTTGCCTTGGCTCAAAAAATGTATTGGGTTGAATTACTGCTTGATAATAATTTTAACAGTCTTTGGAAAACAATTGAGTTATCTGCATTAGATCGCATGTATGGTGATATTTTATGGAAATCATATGCTCCCTAAAGTGTTTTAAATAAGATTAATTGTACCCAATTAGCTGATTCCCTTAGAACTTGGTATATTTACCGTGAAAGTGCGGTTAATTTTAATTTTGGCACTCCCTTCTCTGAGCTTGGTGCTTGCCAATCTCTTTGGTTTAATAGAAATATTCGTTCAAAATCTAAACAGTACTTTTACTATGAAGACTGGTGTGATAAAGGTATTGTGTATGTTGATGATTTACTCAACCCTCCTCTCCCAGGTAGTAAATTATTTGAAGAATTAATTCTTGATTTTGATATTTCGAATCATGACAGGAAGAAATTTTATTTTTTAATGAAAAATGTTCCTGCTTCATGGATAGATAATCCAAACATTGAAATTTCTAGTATGGAGATTTTTGATAAGCTTGTTGATAACCTTATCCAAGCTCCAAAGATTCCTCGACATGCTTATTCTATTATGATTGAGAAATGTGTTCCTGAAAAACGTATTTGTTTTTAAAATGAGTTTGTTGATAACCCCGAGGACTTGGAATGGGATCAAATTCATCTTCGTAATTTTAAATGTTCAATTGATTCTCGATTTCGCTCATTTTATTTCAAAATCTTCCATAAAGCCATTGCATTTAATGATTTCTTGTTCAAAATTAAAAGGAGGGATTCTCGAGATTGTACATTTTGCAATAAAATGCCTGAAACAATTTCCCATGTTTTTTGTGAATGTGAGAAAATCAAACACCTTTGGGATGATATTGTTAAAACTATTAATTATAAATAAAGATGATATTGATTTTGACATTTCAACTTTTGATAAAATTTTTGGGTGCCCGATGATATGTTTTTGACATACTTGTTCTTGAGTGTCAAATACTATATTTATGTGTGTAAATTTCAAAACAAAACTCCCAATACAATTGGTATTAAAGCTTTTATTAAAATAAACAGAGATTCAGAGTACTTCATTGCTAAAAAGAAAAACAAACTCTCATGCCACTTTCGTAAATGGAGATTTGACATTTAGATTTCTGGTTTTTGTTTTATTTATAACATTTTGTTTCTGGATTATTTTGTGACCTTGTGCATATGCGCATGTTATAACTGTGTCTGGGTAGAAGTGACTGCATAATGTGTATAACTATTTTTTTGCTACATTTTTTGTTTTCTTTTGTTTTTGTGTGATTTGTGGTTAATTGTCTTAATTTCTGCTTGTTTCTGAATAAAAATCAATAAATATTGAAAGATAAAAAATCAAAAAAAAAAAAAAATCATGTCACTCAACATCCATGTTCTTTGTCCAGAATTAGTAACAACGGAACCCACCACACCTGCTGAGTCCCTTTCCAGTAGTGCTACCCCTACTACTAATGCATGCGATGGTCCAACCAGCACCAACGTGCATGACGGTAGTACGTCTGAGGGCAATGTCACACCTCATGAAGTCGTGAATATCACAGGTATGTAGGGGGTGGGGGGAAATTGTAATTAGAACAGTACAGCATATAATTAAGGGGACTGATCGCTATCCTTAAGGCTCGTTAGTCCGTAATACAAACGTATTCGTCGGTATGCAGAGTTGACAATTGCTTTTTATAGATCACGTGTTGAGCTAGACTGTCTTTTGTCTCCTTGGCAGTTTTGTTTTAAGAACCAATCTTCCTTATTATGTACCCAACTGTGATATAAAAAAATATATTTCCTCTAAAAAATTATATTGGTACATATTGACACCAAAAACTCACATGTACAATATGAGCGTGCACAGCGCCCTCGTTCAGCTGAAAACAATAATTGAAATTTCTGCCTCTCTAGTTTACAAATGACAAACTTGGAGGGGCATAACATCTTGCGCAATCATCATCCCATCCTATATTTTGCAATTTTTTGAAGCACCAAATGGTTACATCATAAAAACCAAGAAAAAAAGTTGGGATCTTCATGGTGCATATAAATAGCAAATCCAATGTTTTGATAAAAATCGCCCTCGTGCAAACTTCAAAGCATTATAACAGGCTGCGCCATCAGATCCTAAGTCCACGCAAGTTTGAAGATCTCCATGGTAAGTTTCATTTTCCAGCAAAAACATTTTTGGATTTTGATGGCGCACAGGGTTAATAGAGGTCAAAGGTCAAAATTCCCTATTTTCGGGCATTTTCATATGCCAGTATTTTTGCGCGCCAACGTCACCTGACTGACTCTCTGAATAGCATCGCATCAGAGGTGAGGTAATTCTCTGTCAACTAATAAAAATATTAGCTTGGGATCTCTTGATCTTGATCTTCATATTTTAATGATTGTTTAAAACAATTGACTTAGTCTTATATTGGAGGTCAAAAGCTTTCTCTCGATCCTCCTGCATGCGATATAAAGCACATAAGTAATTGAATAGATGTTGTTTATATCACTCGAGTCACCCCTTTTGTAATATCGAGAGCAAATATTTCAATGGTCTATATTTTTCACAGTCAAAATAGCCAAGGCTTATTGGATTTTCTAAACCACCATGTAGATGTAGATCTGCTCGTGAATATTGCAATGCGAAATTTAAATATTTCTTTTGTATACTTCAGGTAACTTCAAACCAAGCGATTAGCCTGTTTTTCACACGATAATGTAACAAACTGAAATGAAAACCCAAACTACTAAATTTAAAGTTTCTAACAAAGGGTACAAACAAAGACATAGATAATGACGTCATTCAAGAACTTAGGCAGGATAATAGGAAACCACGTGACCAAAATCAAACCCAATACCAAAACTCAATATTTGAAACGACCGCTTGTCATGGCTACATTGCGGGATAGAGATTTGTCCTGAAAACATAAGCTCTTCAGCAGCTAAAAATTGCTTACCCTTCCTCTCGGCCTGCTAAACAATCTTTGCTCCCAATTTTACCATGCTCATAATTATTGCACAGCCCCGCACTACAAACCTACAACAAATACGTTGAACTTGACCTTCAACAAATGCATCTATTTCATGTTCCGGGGGGGGCACTTCTATTTGAAATGGATATAGGTGTAGGGCTGTACTTTCGCACTAAGGGGCATTCGGTGAGAGCAAAATTGAAAAAATTATGGGGTCATTGGGTGAGAGCGTGATTTTTGGCATTCGGTGAGAGCAAAATGTACAAAATATGGGGTCATTGGGTGAGAAAATGACCTTTTTTTAAATGGAATCTTTGGGTGAGAGCCGAAACAGCGCAACAGAAACCTCGAAAATTAAATTTCTAGCTCTAAATGGCTTCAAATTTCTTCTTTTTTTTTTCAAAATAAGCGACAAAATCAGTGATAAATGAAATTTGCTGTTAAAATTGAACAAGTTAGGGTTTTTGGGTGACAGATCCAAAAAAAATAGGGGGTCTTCGGGTGACAGCGACGCTGAAAATGGGGGTCTTAACCATAGGCGTAATAGTAAAGAAATTTACCATAAATGTACCATAAATTTATTCTGTCACCAAAAGGTACTGGATTGACCATACTTGAAGAATTGTTTTCCAACTCCACCCCCCCATGTCAAAAAGAAATCTACGCCACTGGTCTTAACAGCCCTACATACGCGTCACCTCCAAAGTTGGAGTGCCCCCCCCCCCGGATGTTCCTCTAGCTTCAAGTTGCACCAGACTGATCAAGATTAACAACCATGGTTGATGCTATAGTTATGAATTAGGCTAAATGCATGACTCATACAAAACTTATCAATTAAAAACCATTTGACAAATAATGCTACTCTTGTATTTTGATTTAAAACTATTTATTACTAGGTCAAACCACTTGCCAAAACCATCTAGGTGTAGTAGAGGACGGGCGAATAAGTGACAGCCAACTCACAGCTTCCACCGAAAGTAATGCTAGAGGTTTTTATCACGGGGCTAACAATGCTCGTCTGAACCGTGTTGAACAGACAGGTACCTCTGGATCGTGGAGCGCGGCTTTCGACGACAACAATCCATGGATCCAGGCAGCTCTAGGCGACCTAACGTGCGTTACCGGCGTGTTAATTCAAGGGCGGAATGATGATTGTTGTTCGCAATGGGTGACCCAATTCAAAGTTCAATACAGTGACGGTAACTGTTGGAAATTTGTGCAGGATATGAACACTCAGTCCGATATGGTTAGTTTTTATATTCATTAAATACTTGAAAACTGTGTTTCTTATCTCCTTTGTAACGTTATTAATATTCGTAAATATCATTGAATAATAAGGTGGTGATCAAATCTGAATCTGATAGCACAACAACCGGATTACTGTTATTAGGTTATTAGGATGAGATAGATCTATACAATAGGTACTCCAGACAAAGTGTATAATTATTTAATCTATCATAAATAAATGTATCAGATTTATTTCATATTGTTTTTCTATCTCGATTCCAATTCCAATAGAAATAATTCGAGTATAAAAATATATTATAATTCGTTATGAATTCATGACGAATCGAAAATTTTGAGCAAATTGAGTTTTTGTATGCTTATGATTATGTTTCATGCTATCTTTTATTTCCACGTAGTTATTGAAATTTTGATTTGGACGAATCGCACCTAAGTGCGATAAATGAATTCGGCAGAGAGACGAATCGTATACTTAGCTGTACAAATCATGTTGATCTATAGTATCGTATAGCGGGAAACCCCGAATTTTCTATATTACATGTCCTATACTAATATATTTGATACCAACGTATAGCTGTATCAGACCTCTCTCTGCGCAGTGGTAGAGGCATTTTGGATACAGCTTAAAGCCGAATAGCTGTTAAAACGCTTTTTGAGGGATATACCGATTATTTCAGAACATGCAAGTATTGCCACTAATTCGTGTACATTCACTTCTATAATATTCATTTCAAATGAGTGCTCACGAATGGAATGGTACCAAGATTTTCAAATGCCGTTTTATACTCAGAACAGCAATTTTGCGTATTCGGCACTCTGCCGTGTTCATAACGATTATAATAATAACTTTCAATATATCCCAGTTATATTTGTTTGACGATATTTTGATATCTGCAACAATAATATCATATTTGAATTTGAATCCCAGATTTGAATTAGAAATTTCAATAAAGTGTATGATCAAAAAAGCTTCCAAAGTTATTATACATTATGATATTTAATTGATATCTGGAGGCACAGATGGCCAGAAAGATGTCAATTCACATGGAGAAAAGTATCTCTTGGTTTATTTTTAAGGGATCTCGAATGAGCGTTTATAGCGTTTCGACAGTATTTTTGTGGGACATGAGAGCACCTCAGACGTATCGAATTGCATTCTGAATACGAAGCATGTCTTTCTGATATCAAATAATTTTCATTTTTGAAAATCACGATATAATACAAATTTTATGACAAATTATTAAAATTTGATATTTTTCAAATTTTGATATAACAGTCCTCGAAATAAATTTTATAAATCTAATGATATATTCTTAAAGTGTATGTAGCTGGGAGGAAAAGCCGACGATCAATTGAAAATTTTGACCTTTTATATTGAAGATATGGATTTTTTCACAAAAGACCTATTTTTTGGTGTTTTGGGAAAAAATCCATATCTTCAATACGAAAGGTCAAAATTTTCAATTGATCATCGGCTTTTCATCCCACCTACATACACTTTAAAATATAAATCATCAGATTTATAAAGTTAACTTTAATAAACCGACACAATTATATCAATCGGCTCACAACTTTTGAAGATATGCTCTTTTAAAGAAATGTACCCGTTTTCACTCTGTCCACGGAGAAGGTTTGGCTACTTCAAAGATTGAAAAGGAGTACACATACCATGCATGAATATCAAACATTCCTCAATGATAACTTTATAAAATAACTTTATTTATGGAATGGGCTTTACCGGTGGGTTTGTGGGCAATGGAGTTTGTTTGTAGTGTCATTAATTGGTGGGTAAAATGGATGCCGAATGGGACTTCTTTTGCTTTACTTACAATTACTTATTTTTCTTGGTTATTTATGCCTTTTGTTTTATTTAATATGTTTCTTACTTTCTTACTTTGTTGTTTCTTGCTTTCTTTTTTATTTACAACATAAGTCATTTCTCTTTTAGGATAAAAGGTAGCCTTAAAAAGGCTGTTTGGTTTGTCTTTGGTTCTTCTGAAGTGAGTTTACTGTGCTGCTCTGTCCTCTACCTGGTTGCCTCCTTGGCGAATACATGTTTCAGCCCTGGTCCTCATTGCATCAATTGCGTTGAGTACCATCCTTGTGCGCCGGATACTTGCGAATGCATTCAGTAATGCGTTTGCGAAGATCTTGGATTTTGCCACAAAGGAAAAACTCAAGTGGTGTGAGGTCTGGTGATCGTGCAGGTCACTCCACAGCATGAGCCATACCAACCACTCTGTTTGCTATCCGTGGACAGAGTAAAAAACGGGTACTTTTATTCGAAAGGGCATATCTTCAAAAGTTGTGATCCGATTGAAATAATTGTTTTGGTTTATTAAAGCTAACGATTAAAGGTTACTTTACATACCAAAATATATTTAATCAACTTTTCAGAAATAGGAGAAAAAGAGGGCGCAATGAGGGGCCTCTTTTTGGGGACACTCTGTATTAGACCCTCTCTAAAATCAGACCACAATGCCATTTCATTAAAATTACAAATGGGAAAAACAAATACTGGGCCAGGTTTTCGGAAATTTAATTCTTCACTCTTAAAAGATAATAATTACTAAAAAGGAGATTCATAAAGTTATTTGTTCTTGCCAAAATATCAAATCAATTTACTTGGGAAATATGTAAAAGAAATATAAAAGAACTTACTGTAAAATATTGTAAAAAAGTCTTTTGGAATTGAAAAAAATGATGTTAAAGAATTAGAAGAGAAACTGGATAATGATGGACATGTATATTTAAAAACAGGTATATTGAAACAAAGTCAAACCTAGATTGTTATAATAAGGGCATGAGTCAACTGATTTGAGGAGGGAGAAACTTATTCTAAATATTTCATGGGGCTTGAAAAACACAAAGCAACAAAGAATGCAATTACAGAACTTAGGTAAAAAAACAACAACAAATGTATCACAGACACAGATCACATACTTAATGAAACTGTAGACTATTATATCAATCTGTGATGATGTGTGATGATGAAATTGATGCTTACATTACCAAAACACGTGTAGAAACAGTCGAATGTGACGGTTTATTAACCATAGAACAATGTACGAGAGCAGTACAAGAATTAAAACGGAATCGTTCAACCGAAATTCATGGATTAACTCCCGAATTTTATAAATGTTTTTGGCCTGACATAAAGGAAATGGTGACGAATTCGCTGAATGAAGGCTTTGAAAAAAGTACCTTAATCTCTCAAAGACGTGGGATTATCAACCTACTTTACAAAAAAGGTGATAAAAAACAATTAAGACAATTTTCGACCAATAACTTTCAAAATATTCTTAAAAAGATTATTAGTTAAGAACAATGTGTATAATTATGTTAAAGGGCGTTTCATTGGACAAAGCATTCGAATAATTGGAGATGTCATTCAATATTGTAATGGTACGAGTAATGAATATAAAGTTATATTTATACCCGCAAGCAGAGCATGCAGGGTATATTGCCATCCTGTGGTTTCTTCTCCATCTTCTTCTCCTCCTTATACCCGCATGCAGAGCATGCAGGGTATCTTCCCATCCTGTGGTTTCTTCTCCATCTCCTCCTTATACCCGCATGCAGAGCATGCAGGGTATCTTCCCATCCTGTGGTTTCTTCTCCTCCTCCTTTTCCTCCTTCTCCATCAAACACATCATTCTGTCAAGGCCCTGTCTGCCCTGGGGCCCATATGTTGTACACTTATGGGCCTTACCCCGTAGAAGTGCCTTTTGCCCATCTTGGCCCCAGAGGTCAAAGGTCACGGGCCCCAGGGGCCCAAATGTGAAAATACAAAGCACGTCATTTCTCATCAAATGAAGCAGCCTCAGGGCCCTGAGTTGGTACACTGATAGCCCTAGGGGTACTCTATATTTACAAATATACAAGAGCCCCATATATTATATATTATGGGCCCCAGGGGCCCAAATGTTAAAATATGGTGCAACAGATTGACAAGGTTAGCTCTAAAAGTACAAGATCACTAGGGCTCATATGTGGCATATGTATGGGCCCTAAGTTGTAGATGTGCCTTTTGCCCATTTTGGCCCCAGATGTACAAGGCTGGGGGCCCCAGGGGCCCAAATTTTAAAACAAAGGGCCGGCCGTTTCTCAACAAATAAAATAGCTACAGGGTTCAGATTTGGTACACAGATAGGTCTTTAGTATCATATTGTCATATGTATATATAATCCCCATATGTCATATAATATGGGCCCCAGGGCCCCGAACGCTAAAACATAGGGTCGGTCGTTACTCAGTAAATAAAGCAGCTACAATGCCCAGCTTGAGTCTACTGATAGCACTTGAGAACCATACTTCAACATATGTACATGAGCCCCATAAGTCATATATATTGGGCCCCAGGGCGGGGCCCCAAATGTTAAAAGAAAGGGCCGGCCGTTTCTCATCATATAAAGCAGCTTTATGGCTCAGAGTTGGTACACAGTTTGCACCTGAGAACTACATTGTTATATATACATATGAGCCCCATATATCACATAATATTGGCCCCAGGGCCCCAAACGCTAAAACATAGGGCCGGCCGTTACTCAGTAAATAAAGTAGCTACAGTGGCCAGCTTGAGTCTACTGATAGCACTAGGAAATTATACTTCAACATAATTATGTACATGGGCCTCATAAGTCCAATATTATGGGCCCCAGGGCCCCAAATGTTAAAACAAAGGGCGGGCCGTTTCTCATCAAATAAGGCAGCTTCCGGGCTCAGAATTTGTACACAGATAGCACCTGAGAATTATATTGTTACTAACACCCACACACCCAACCACCCCACACACGGGGGACTAAACAGACAGATCGTATGATATCATAATTGGAAATACCAGCTTGATGCGTTAAGGCTGTTCCAGTTAAATTACATACCCATTGGCTGTTCCATTTAATTTACATACTCCCTCTGAAATGGCCCCAAAAAAGGCTGTTCCGTTTAATTTACATACTCCCTCTGAAATGGCTGTTCCATTTAATTTACATACTCCCTCTGGAATAGTTTCCCCTGAATCATATTGCATATACTGAGACGACTCCCCTGGGAGGGAACTTTTTACAATATATATATTTATTTTAAGTGCTAAGACAGTGCAACCTACATTCAATTGTGACTTGGACTTTCACTTTTTACACATACAATTTCTTTATTTTAAGGCCTCAGCAAATAAGGACTGTAAGCTTGGGTACACCGATAACATGCGGGTATAGCCGTATTTGTGTACAAATATATAGCCTTCTAGTGTTATCCTGTGGTTTCTTCTCCTCCTCCATCTTCTTCTATCAAACACATCCGTTGGTCAAGGCTAGCGCTAAAACTACGAGGGCCACAGGGCTCATATGTGGTACACCTATGGACCCTATCCCGTAGATGTGCCTTTTGCCCATCTTGGCCCCAGAGGTCCAAGGTCACGGGCCCCAGGGGCCCAAATGTGAAAATACAAAGCACGCCGTTTCTCATCAAATGAAGCAGCCTCAGGCCCTGAGTTGGTACACTGATAGCCCTAGGGTACTCTATATTTACAAATATTCAAGAGGCCCATATGTTATTTATTATGGGCCCCAGGGGCCCAAATGTTAAAATATGGTGCAACAGATTGACAAGCCTAGCTCTAAAAGTACAAGATCACTGGGGCTCATATGTGGCATATGTGTGGGTCCTAAGTTGTAGATGTGCCTTTTGCTCATTTTGGCCCCAGATGTACAAGGCTAGGGGCCCCAGGGGCCCAAATGTTAAAACAAAGGGCCGGTCGTTTCTCAGCAAATAAAGTAGCTACAGGGTTCAGATTTGGTACACTGATAGGTCTTTAGCATTATATTGTCATATGTATATATAACCCTATATGTCACATAATATGGGCCCCAGGGCCCCAAACGCTAAAACATAGGGCCAGCCGTTACTCAGTAAATAAAGCAGCTACAATGCCCAGCTTGAGCTGTACTGGTAGTACTTGAGAAGTATACTTCAACATATATACATGAGCCCCATCAGTCAAATATTATGGGCCCCAGGGCCCCAAATGTTAAAACAAAGGGCCGGCCGTTTCTCATCAAATAAAACAGCTCAGGGCTCAGAGTTTGTACACAGATTGCATCTGAGAATTATATTGTTATATGTACATATGAGCCCCATATATCACATAATATGGGCCCCAGGACCCCAAACGCTAAAACATAGGGCCGGCCGTTACTCAGTAAATAAAGCAGCTACAGAGCCCAGCTTGAGTCGCCTGATAGCACTAGATAATCATACTGTAACATATGTACATGGACCTCATAAGTCAAATATAATGGGCCCCAGGGCCCCAAATGTTAAAACAAAGGGCCGGCCGTTTCTCATCAAATAAAGCAGCTTCCGGGCTCAGAATTTGTACACAGATAGCACGAGATAGCCTGAGAATTATATTGTTACTAACACCCCCCACACACCCACATAGGACTAAACAGGCAGATCCGTATTATAATATAATAATTGAAAATACCAGCGTGAAGCGTTAAGGCTGTTCAGTTAAATTACATATCCATTGGCTATTCCATTTAATTTACATACTCCCTCTGAAATGGCCCCAAAATAGGCTGTTCCGTTTAATATACATACTCCCTCTGAAATGGCTGTTCCATTTAATTTACATACTCCCTCTGGAATAGTTTCCCTAATCATATTGCATAGCCTCACTGTGAATAAGAGAGATTGACAACAGCAACCTATGGAGAGTAAGAGAGACGCGCCCCCTGGGAGGGGACTTTTTACAATTTCTTTATTTTAAGTGCTACGAGAGTGCAACCTACATTAAATTTAAGCTTGTGACTTGGACTTTCACTTTTTACACATTTTCTGCCCAATTGGGTGACTTTTTTACAATTTCTTTATTTTAAGTCCTCAGCAAATAAGGATTGTAAGTCTGGGTACACCGATAACATGCGGGTATAGCCGTATTTGTGTACAAATATATAGCCTTCTAGTTCTCCTCCTTCTCCCATCAAACACATCATTCTGTCAAGGCTAGCGTTAAAACTACAAGGGCCCCAGGGCCCATATGTGGTACACTTATGGGCCCTACCCCGTAGATGTGCCTTTTGCCCATCTCTGCCCCAGAGGTCAAAGGTCACGGGCCCCAGGGGCCCAAATGTAAAAACACAAACCATGCCGTTTCTCATCAGATGAAGCAACCTCAGGGCCCTGAGTTGGTACACTGATAGCCCCAGGGGTACTCTATAAATACAAGTATACATGAGACCCATATGTTATATATTATGGGCCCCAATGTTAAAAATAAGTTGCAACAGATTGACAAGCCTAGCTCTAAAGCTACAAGAGCACTAGGGCTCATATGTTGCCCATGTATAAACCCTAAATTGTAGATGTGCCTTCTGCCCCTTTTTGCCATGTACAAGGCTAGAGGCCCCAGGGGCCCAAATGTTAAAACAAAGGGCTGGCCGTTTCTCAGCAAATAAAGTAGCAACAGGGCTCATATTTGGTACACAGATAGATCTTCAGTACTATATTGTCATATGTATACTATGTACCCATATGTCACATAATATGGGCATAAACGCTAAAACATAGGGCCGGTCGTTACGCTGGAAATAAAGCAGCTTTAGGGCTCAGAGTTAGTACACAGATTGCACCTGAAAATCACATTGTTATATGTACATGTGAGCCCCATATATTACATTATATGGGCCCCAGGGACCCAAACGCTAAAACATAGGGCCAGCCGTTACTCAGTAAATAAAGCAGCTACAGTGCCCAGCTTGAGTCTACTGATAGCACTAGCTAGAGAATTAAACTTCAACATATGTCCATGGGCCTCATAAGTCAAATATTATGGGCCCCATGGCCCCAAATGTTAAAACAAAGGGCCGGCTGTTTCCCCATCAAATAAAGCAGCTTCTGGGCTCAGAATTTGTACAACACAGTAGCACCTGAAAATTGTTACTAACACCCACATACCCCCCCCCCCACCCCACACACGTAGGACTAAACAGACATATCCGTATTATAATTATTAATATAATAATTGGAAATACCAGCGTGAAGCGTTAAGGCTGTTCCAGTTAAATTACATACTCATTGGCTGTTCCGTTTAATTTACATACTCCCTCTGAAATGGCTGTTCCATTTTAATTTACATACTCCCTCTGGAATAGTTTCCCCTAATCATATTGCATAGCCTCACTGTGAATAAGAGAGACTAACAACAGCGATCTATGGAGAGACAACTCCCCTGGGAGGACTTTTTACAATTTCTTTATTTTAAGTGCTCCGACAGTGCAACCTACATTCAATTAAAGCTTGTGACTTGGACTTTCACTTTGTACACATTTTCTGCCCAATTGGGCGACTTTTTACAACTTCCACAGCAAATACGGACTGTAAGTTTGGGTACACCGATAACATGTGGGTATAGCCGTATTTGTGTACAAATATATAGCCTTCTAATATTTTATTGGTATCCAAAAAGCTTTTGATTCCTTATTGACGGGCGTTTTAGTACACTGTTAAAATAAAAAATGTAAAAAAACAGCGTTTATCGCTGGCAGCTGGGATTCAAAATATGTCCCGCTGTTAAATCACGATGGGGTGTAAACATACAAAAATACCGAATAACTGTTAATTTACAGTAAAACCCTGTGAAAAATAAAACTACTGAAAACTTTATTTTTACAGGCGGCTAATAAACCGTAAAAAAACAGCGTTTATCGCTGGCAGCTGGGATTCACAATACGACTCGCTGTTAAATCACGATGGGTGTAAATTATATAAAAATACTGAATAACTGTTAATTTACAGTAAAACTGTGAAAAAAAATAAAACTACTGAACAACGGTATTTTTACAGGCGGCTAATAAAACTGTAAGAAAAAAACCCGTCCCGAACCGTTAAATAACAGTTGGCAATGAAATACAATAACCACAGGGTTACTGTTAATTTACAGTAAAACCTTGTTAAAAAAACAAAGCAGTAAGAAAACGGTTTTGGGACTGTTAAATAACGGTGTTTGGGACTGTTAAATAACGGTATTTGGGACTGTTAAATAACGGTAGGTGTCTTTGAGACTGTTAAATAACGGTGTTTGGGACTGTTTAAATAACGGTGTTTGGGACTGTTAAATACTTGTCACTTACCTTAGGGTATCTCTACCGGGAATCGAACCGGGGACCTCTATGTCATTAGTCTGATGCTCTACCGACTGAGCTAACGGGGTTTCTATATTTGATGAAGTATTTTAAGTTAATATAAGCAATATTTTTTATAACTAAACCTGCTAAAGTGCATCTTTTGAGGGATATTGATCAAATTTACTGTAAATATTGATAACATTATTTTGCTATAAATATTAATTCTATTTATTACATTTATTAGGGTTATATTATTATTATTTTTTGTTTAGGGCTACTAAGCATTGTCATTGTTATTATTATTATTATTATTATTATTATTATTATTATTATTATTATTATTATTATTATTATTATTAGTAGTAGTAGTAGTAGTAGTAGTAGTATTAGTATTATTATTAGTATTATTATTAATATTATTATTATTAATTAGTGTTATTATTATTGTTATCATTTAATAGGCCTATTAGTATTGTTTTTATTATTTATTATTATTATTTTTTTAATTTATAATAATTATTATTACTATTATTAGTTTATCTACTGGGCTATTATAGTCTTTATTTTCATGTCACATGTCGGCATTCCGACCGCCATATTAAAGTTGGTCCAACTTAACATGAAAATCTTCGTAAAATTACAAACAGAAGCACTTATTATTATGAGAGATATACTACGGTCAACGTAAAATCACGATCTATTCTCAAATACGATGGTATTTTTTACCGACAGAATTTTATTTTACTTTATTTTACATTTAAATTGTAATTATACCGCATCAAAAAAAAACCCGTTCGGTTTGTTTAATTAACCCTGTCGGCTGTTGTTTGACACCAAACTTACTATAAAGTTACGATTTCACTTAGTAAAATTACATGCATTTTTAACAGTTACGGTATTCTTCGTAAAATTACCACTTAAAA
Organism: Amphiura filiformis; assembly: GCF_039555335.1. Classification (NCBI taxonomy): domain Eukaryota; kingdom Metazoa; phylum Echinodermata; class Ophiuroidea; order Amphilepidida; family Amphiuridae; genus Amphiura; species Amphiura filiformis. Next base: position 696,126 of record NW_027305509.1, read on the forward strand.
TAGTATAAATAGTATCTTCTTTATCGTAACATGAAAATTTCTGTAAAGTTACAAACAGAAGCACTTATTATTACGAGAGATACACTACGGTCAACGTAAAATTACGATCTATTCTCAAATACGATGGTAATTTTACCGACATTTTTTTTTTTTTTTTTTTTTACATTTAAATTGTAATTATACCGCATATATCACTGCAAAAAAAACATGTTCGGCTTGTTTAATTAATCCTGTCGGCTGTTGTTTGACACCAAACTTACTATAAAGTTACGATTTCAGTAATAGTAAAATTACATGCATTTTTACCGGCATTTTAACAGTTACGGTATTCTTCGTAAAATTACCGCCCAAAATAGTATAAATAGTATCTTCTTTCTCGTAACAAGAAAATTCTGTAACATTACGAACAGAAGCACTTATTATGACGAGAGATATATTACGGTCAACGTAAAATCCTCGATCTATTCTCTCAAAATACGATGGTATTTTTTACCGACATATTTTTTTTTTTACTTTGTTTTTTACATTTAAATTATAATTATACCGCATATATCACTCGCAAAACAAAACGTTCGGTTTGTTTAATTAATCCTAATCGGCTGTTTTTTTGACACCAAACTTACTGTAAAGTTACGATTTCACTTAGTAAAATTACATGCATTTTAAACAGTTACGGTATTCTTCGTAAAATTATCGCCCAAAAATAGTATAAATAGTATATTCTTTATCGTAACATGAAAATTTCTGTAAAATTACAAACAGAAGCACTTATTATTACGAGAGAGATAACACTACGGTCAACGTAAAATCACGATCTATTCTCAAATACGATGGTAATTTTACCGACATTTTACTTTGTTTTACATTTAAATTGTAATTATACCGCATATATCACTGCAAAAAAACAAAACAAAAAAAACAAAAAACGTTCGGCTTGTTTAATTAATCCTGTCGGCTGTTGTTTGACACGAGAAATATACTACGGTCAACGTAAAAATCACGATCTATTCTCAAAATACGATAATTATTTTTACCGACATTTTTTTTTACTTTTGTTTTACATTTAAATTATAAATAAAACACAAAAAAAAAAAAAAAAAAAAAAGTTCGGCTTGTTTAATTAATCCTGTCGGCTGTTTTTGACACCAAACTTACTGTAAAGTTACGATTTCACTTTAGTAATATTGTTGATGCGTTTTTAACAGTTACGGTATTCTTCGTAAAATTACCGCCCAAAAATAGTATAAATAGTATCTTCTTTATCCTAACATGAAAATCTCTGTAAAATTACAAATAGAAGCACTTATTATTACGAGAAATATACTACGGTCAACGTTAAGAATCACGATCTATTCTCAAATACGATGGTATTTTTACCGACATATTTTTTTACATTTAAATTGTAATTATACCTGCATATATCACTGCAAAAAACGTTTGGTTTGTTTTAATTAATCCTGTCGGCTGTTTTTGACACCAAACTTACTGTAAAGTTACGATTTCACTTGGTAATATTACATGCATTTTTAACAGTGTAAAGCCCAACGACTGAGTAAGGACATTGCTTCTTATTCATTATTTAATCCTTACTATTTTTTCCTTATAACAGATATTTAATGGAAACATTGACCAAAAATACAGTTGTTACCAATCTTTTCCCTATACCAGTTAAAGCGTCTTATATACGAATAGTCCTACAACATGGTATGGTGAAATCAGCATGCACGTTTTGAACTCATTGGTTGTGAAGGTAAAACATACTAAATTGACGCAGTCGCTCCAGATTACAGATTTATAAAAACCATGGTTGGTGTTATAGTTACCCCAACCATCATTGTGTTAAAGGTTGAGCATGGTGAAGTGGTTCTCTCTCCTTGAAAATGGCATCACCAAATCGTATTCTTGTGGGTACAGCAAGTGCTGGGGAAGACCAGCTTGAAATTCAGTGCAGTGCCGCCGACAGGCGGGCAACCTTAAGGCGTTACCCCAGGGGCCAGGGGTCCCTAGGGGCCCGTAAAAAGTGAAGAAAAAGACACTTTACTATGGGGCAGTAAAAAGCAAAGAAAACAGACCTCAGGGGGCCCGCAAGGTTCCAGAATAGATACCTTGCAACTAGGGACCGTTCACAAACACTTGTAAGGGGGCCTGATGCAAAAAGGGGCCTCTGAACATTTTTGACAGCCCTCTCCTAAGGGGGGGGGTCCTGAAAACAATGACCACAAATTTTCCTGAGGTATCTTTTTTTTATGGGTCCATTAAGGTATATATCTTTTCTTTGTTTATTAAGCTTTTATACATACTCATTAAGGTCTCTTCCTTTACGGGCCTATGGTATCTTTTTTCTTTGCTTTTACGGGCCCACTACGGTATCTTTTCTTTGCCTTACGGGTCCATTATAAGGTCTGTTTTCTTTTGCTCTTTTACGGCCCATAAAAACCAAACAAAAGTAACGGGCCCATAAAAACAAAAAGAAAGAAGACAATGCATTTTATAAAACATATACAAAATAGCCTTTGCAGCACACGCTCTAATAAATAATTCACTTGAATTTACTCTTTGCTTTTGCCAAAATGATCATCCTCAATATAATGAAATCTTCGAGAAATCAGTGGAGTGCAGCTTAATCGTGGGAACACAAATTGCAAATTTTCGCGAGCTTCGCGCGTATTGTGCCCTTCACCTTATTATTTGATCATTTACTTTAAAATTGGCCATTTTTCCGCGCTTTGCAAAGAGTTTGTTTCAATACGTCCAATCTGGGAGCAAAAGTCGCTAATTCGAATTACAAATTTTCCCGCGCTTCGCTTTGTTTATCAATTAACCGGTTCATACTTGGATCAGTTTAACTTCAAATTGGCAATTTTTGGCACTTCGCGTGGACGTTGTTCAGAGAAAACTTAATCTGGGAGCAAAATGCCGTTCAAATTGCAAATTTGTGTGCGATTCGGACGCATTTGTCTCCTTCAATGTTCATATTTGATTATTGGCAGCTAAACAGGCTACTTTCGCTCCGCTGCAACATATGTTCAAGGATTTTACACCAACCTCCACCCCATGCTATAAAGAAATTTATACCACTGTTGCCCCCCCTCCCTACACACACCCCACACTTATGAAGTCCTGCACCGTCACCACTGATCAAAGGGGCCCGTGCGGTCACATTGCCCCGGGCCCGCAATGGCTCTCGGCGGCACTGTTTCAGTGGAAGGCAACACTCTGAAAACATTGCGTCAGAACAACAAATATCTAATAGGATGGAATGGTTTATGTTCAGATATGGAGGGGTGGGGTCAAGCCCAAATTCTTTCCCCGTGCCTCCTCTATTGCTCCTTCGTTTTACTAATAAACAAACAACTCTGAAATCCATTAACATCGTTAAGTACAAGTGAAATTCCAGGAACGTTTTACTGCTCACATATTACGTCGTCCAATATTGTTCACGATGATATGTATTATTTTTTGAGTATTGCTTGAGAATATCAAGATATCCAAGGTCTCTTAATGATTATTTGACATCACAAATTTATTTCGCCACCAACCCAGTCGCCCTACTAAAGTTATTTAGTTTATTTTGTATAAGTATAACGTTTTGAAGCTATATTTTGACACAATAAAATATATAAATGACTTGAGGTGTAGCGGATGGGGAGGCTGGTAAAGAAAGCAAACTACAATAAAGGAATAGCCATCAAGGTTGCCCTACAAAAAGCAATCGCCATCAAGATTGCCCCGCAGAATAAAAAAGAAACAATAGCGGTCAAGCTTAAACTATAAGTTAGTCCCCGATAGAGGCAGTGCCTTTGAAGAATGAGGGAAATTGAGGAGTAACGGGCTGTCTCTTAGTATTAACGGGATGTATGTAAAGGAATTCCGTTACAGACACCATTCCATTCTTACAGACAGTCCATTTCATTCACCTATGGGGGCTCTTCTATGTTAGGAACTCTATCAGTTGCAAGTGTTTACTATGGTAGTCGGCGGCCTCAGCCCTGCCGGTCTTTATGTTTTAAGCCCCATTTTTTAAATTTACAAAATCTTGCGTAATCTTAACAATTAAAAATGTTTTTATTATTTTCTTTGTAACCTTAAATATGCTGAACAACAACAGATGGCGCGATCACTAATGTGCTCAATATAAGCACTTTAAGACCGTTGTACAGTGCGTAATATTAATTAGCACTTTAGTAGAGAGACAAGGTTCTGTCCTACACAATACCAACAAGTTAACTTTCATGTACTTTGTCTGGATTTTAGTAACAACGGACACCACAACACCTGCCGAGACTTCTTGCACTAATGCCATCCCTACTACCAATGCATGCGATGGCTCAACCAGCACCAACGTGCATGACGGCAATACATCCGAAGGCAATTTCACACCTCAAGAAATCGTCAATATCACAAAATTATGAGGGGTACGCGATTGTAATTAGAACAGTATAATTATGTGTTGCGCTAGACTGAGAGGCTCCACCTCCATGTCTTAACATTGAGCATTAGAGGGCGCACGCTTACAAGTTGCATGGTGGGGCGTGGTCTGTCCCTCTCCCTGTGAATATGCCTCCGCGTTCATCGTACAAGCGATATGACCAATAAGTCCTGTAAATGCATTTTTTACCCTTTTTTACCAAATGGGGCTAATTAAGCATAATAACGCATTAAAGGTTTGGTTCAAGGTACCATGCGTGTGCCGTCACAGACCCGCTGAAGTGGATACACCAAACCTGTGATTTTTGTGGTATTTTCAGAGGAACAAAAAGGGATATGCAATATAGTAATATTTGGAATACTACATAGGATAGTCTATTTCACTTTGCCAAAATTCGAAAGCCATCCTTCATTCCAGCACGCATCTTCATGTAGAATTAGTATGGGTGAATTTGACAAATAAAATTTATTTAATTTCACCGACTGGCTCGCATAAGACACAGGCAATATCTGCCCTTGTTTTATGGAGCATGTACTAAATACGCGACTAAAGCAGAACTAATTTTATGTATGCTTCTGATATCTATTCGGGTAGCATTAGACACTTTTGAAGAACGGGTTAAGGAATCGGTAGAAAATAAACGCCTACCAAACTAAACTGGAAACGTCCAACGAGCAACAGACGAAAAGAACTTGAAAAAATTCGGAAAGGTATGTTAGTTCAAAACTTTCAAAAATCATTCATTCATTCATTCATTCATTTATTTATTCATTCACTCATTCGTGCATTCATTCGTTCATTCATTCATTCATTCGTTCGTTCGTTCATTCATTCATTCATTCATTCATTCATTCATTCATTCATTCATTCATTCATTCATTCATTCATTCATTCATTCATTCATTCACAGGAAATATTTGCTTATATTGCTGAAGTCATTCCAAAACTGACATCAATATTTCCGAATTGAGGTACGTTACTCGGGTCGATTGAATTCTAAAACATGTCGTTTTCTAAGAAGTTGCCTCTGGTCTTTTTCCCAAAACGGATGTGTTATGCTATAATCTTACTGAAATCTTCATGTTGGAAAGCCGTTGGTCAAAGTTAACATACTCGCCGTTTAACTTCACCACTTTAAGCTTCCTACGTTTGTGCTAATATAAACAATATCTGTAGTGTTTGTCAGTCGTTCAAGATTAAAACCCATTTGTTAATGATCATTGCTATGTACTTATCTTGTTTTTAGGAGATAGAAAGACAATTAAAATTGCTGAAGGGTTTTCTCTGGTCATCAGTGCATTGGGTGTACATCTGCCTGTGGGAGAACAGATCAGCCTGTCAGTCTCTGGAATAGGTTAGTCTTTAAGTCAAACAAAATTGTTCTCATTTTTTTTTTTTCACCATGTTTCTCCTGTAGAACCGTTAAGTTTGAAAGTATCTTTATGCTCTAAATGACCCCAAACAAAAAGAACGATATATACCATATGCGCAAAAAGTTAAATTGCGCACAGAATCTGGGTTAAATATGTTTATGGCGGTCTAACCCTGAATTTACACGTAATTAAGGTGTAATTTGTCTCAGGGTCCAATCTCTACCATGGAAAGTTTGCTATATCTTTATTTAAATATAATTATTGTTTGTATTGGGTTTGGGTTTTTTTTTCTTTTTTTTGAAAGAACCAATGTCTATATGCAATATTTCGAAACCACAAACCAAAATGGGTGCTATGATCAGGGCCGATTTAACTTTTTTGTGGCCCTGGGCCAGGCCAAAATTTGGAGGCCCCAAACTCACTGTGAGGAAGACATATGTACTGACGTGGCCAAGGTTTGGTTTAGGTATAAGATCGACGGTGTCGCCAGGAAGCAATACAATTTAGAGGAGAAGAGCATAGATTTTACTAGGACATTTGCGAGCGAAGCGCACGAAAAAAATTCAATTTCAGACTGTAGCCCAAAATGAAGGTGACATATGCTATATAACGGACCAGGGCGCGTGGGAGGGCGGGTTAGTGTGTGGTCTTCTCACTCGCTTCTCACCACTGTGGCCCGGGTTCAATTCCCCGCGGTGCCACATGTGAGTTTGGTTGTCGATCCATGCTCGTACTCGCAGGTTTTTTCTCCGGTGCTCCGGTTTTCCTCCTGCATCTAAAATCGGACCTCTTCCCATATCCCTGTACCATCATATCCGGATGGCGTCCCTTAAATTTAGTAGCCTCTGAGCACTATTGGGATTAGCCTGGCTTCGGCCGAATGTTATAAATACAATTTTGCTATTCCATCCTATTTTGGAAAACACATGACGTTTTGGGGCTAAAAAAGAAAGATGCACAGGGCAATTTTGCGGGACCAAAAAATTTGGGTCCCTGGGCCCGGGCGCATCCGGCCCAATGGTAAATCCGACCCTGGCTATGATGTGCATGCGAGATTGGGTTACGAGTATACATTTTACCTAGGAATTTGCTTCATTTTGCATAATATGCATGACTTTCTTGTGATGACCTTCAAGGTGTGTCTATTTTCAGAGAAAGAAATACGGTTGTTTATTCTACTTCAAGAGTTTGGGCAGATATGAAATGTGCTGGATAGGTTTTTGTTGTTAATGAATGAAATTTCATGTAATCAACGAAATCTTGCGAATGACTAATTTTCAGTCCAGATTGACACCCAACACATTCAAATTGGTTAAAATTGGACGAAAAAGGATGTTTAAGGTTCCTAAATATTTAGATACATACATCCATCCTTGGTATCTGAGTTTTTTTCGTATTATAATCAAAAACGGATTTTATTATAAGAAAGTTATCTAGTGCACGTAGTCTCCGTCACAGCCAGGTTCTGTCGTGTATGTTTGTGACTGAACCCCAGGCAGGCTGGGCCGATCCGAGACTGCTAGCGCAAAGTATCTGTTTTTGACTATAACAATGTAAATATTACCAAGGTCACGATGTTGGCACCCTACCGGCTGATACTGATAGCTACTGATAACTGAATTAGGTACATGACTAATTGAACTGAACATACTAAACGCTTATTTTGTAAACAGATAATACTCTGTGATTCTTTTTGAATGAAAAGTAAGGGAAATGCTAACAATGAAATAGTTAATATATTAAACATACATTTTGTCAAAGATGAAAATCCATTCAAAAATAAAGTTTTTAGTTTTTAGGACCAGTAATACTAGTATTTGACATTAAACTCTACTTTTTGCACAATAACTTCGCAGAAGTATTATAGTCCTTTTTGATTATAACGTGCTTGTAAATAACAGTAAACTATACAGTAAACTATACATTGCGAATAAATATATTTTAAATAAACTGCCATGCTTTTAAGGGATTGCAGGAGACATATGTTTTGCAGTTTTAGTTATTTAATTAAGAAAAAACTAAATATTTGTAAATGGTAAAAAGACAGAAAAGGCAAACAGATAGAAGTTTGGAGTTATGAATGAGAGAGTTGACAGGAAGTTGTATGAGTTAGATTGTTATGGACATGATGGGTGTAAGATGATGGGTGTAGACCTATTTAGCACTTTTTGTCATCTTTTTTCAGCTTTCAACATAAAAAAATTAATGAGCATTTCCTAGCATATCATTGGTGGTATTTTCCAATAAATGCCGATATTTCCCATCCGGTTAGTTGTGCCACACCCAAAACTTATTACTAGCATTCCAAGTACTTGTCAATGCAAAATTATGAAACATGATCTTCATCCATTGCGTTGTCTTCTTTAAAGAGAGTTCTTGTGAATAGATGCAAGGACTTTGAATTCGATTGTTGTGACATCTACGAGAAAGGTGACAAGCATTTCAATGAACAAAGGGTAATTTGCAAAAAAAGAACACACAAGTTACGACCCTTATCCATAGCCGATGAGTCCGGCTTTATATAGCCCGTCAGGCCTATTTGTCTATGATTTCTAGAAATGTGTCTCATTACTGTATACATGATAATATAAGATCCATGCGTGAGCGAAATGCCGCGCTATTCTATGCATATTATGTAAGAAGTATTAGTTTTAGTGAAAAGCGCATGAAAACTAAAATTTTTGGCATAATGATCTTTGTATGACCTTTGACTTCATGTTTTTTTTCACGTGACATTTGTCCCAACAACAAATGGTTCTAGTGACCTAGTAAAATAGTTTACTATACAATGTGTGGAAGGAGTAGCATTTTTAGTGAAAAACACAGAAAAATCACATTTTGGTCATAATAACCTTTGTAAGTCCTTTGACCTCGTACGTTCGCATCAGCCATTGGTCCTAGTGACCAAGTGACATCATTGAACTATGTAATGTACGGGAGTAGCGACATTTTGAAGGTGTTTGATTACATACCGGAAGTACCACCTAAATGACATTTGACCCTGATTTTTTGTACACCGTTTCCTATATCCAAATTTCAAAAAGCGAAAAGTCCATGTTTGAAGAAAAGGTCACGTCACTTATACGTATTAACCTTTTGTCTTGTTTTGTGCAGTTGCTACTTCAAGGAGTATCTTTGATGAAGAATTGCACGTTGAGATTATTGGCAGTTATGATGACAACGATATCAGTTCGAAATATATGGTGTCCATTACTGGTCGTAAATTATTAAATCTACCAAAAAGGTAATATATGTGACGCAATTTTATCCTAGGTTGGCAATCGTGAAATTAAGATACAGGCAAATATAGGGTGCAACAAAACCAAAAAGTGTCATTATGAAGGGTCGTAACTTTGCAACTTGTGTAGGCCTATGTGAGGCTGAACAAGAAAATAGTAAAGAAAAATACAAATTTTTTCCTTTGGTCTGGTTGGATCAGATCGTGTCACGACCTTTATTAGAGTATAGTTCTAGAATGATAAAAAATGATGTTATTTTTTTCTTTATAGCGGATAGATGATATCTAACCATTTTTGCCACGTAAAACCACGGCCCATACCTCGTCGTAAATGCCTTTACCATGTTTACAGGCTAGCACCACCAATTGTGCTCATTGTGTAATTAATTTATATTGTTTCGCACTTTAGGTAAAAGATATTATCACTTGTGTATTCTGAAGAGGGTGTCGACGGAGAGCTTTTGTTGTCTTCACGTTTCTTCAATGGAAATAAGTACGTAATATTTCTTAAAACTTTCTTAAATTGTTGCATTTTCAATGACGATGCCAAATTGGATTCGATAAATTAGATATGAAACGACCGCAACGCGCACGTGAACGCCCTACACATTACCTGTTGCTTGAACCAATCACAGCAAAATATTGCAGCCGTTTAATATTCAACGGGAATATAAGATCTCAAACTTTAATTGCTGAGAGACTGAGAATCACCATTTCAATGACTGAAAAGATTGAAAATTCAAATCATTCGATTGAATATTCATTCGAAAGCGATTTGTCTCTAATTTTCTTCGTGTTGGATTGAATGTTCAATTGGGAAATTTAAATTTAAAAAAAAAATACTCAGGCAATTATCACAGGGTGACGATATACAATATTGTAATATCAGTACCTTCGGGCCCGTTCCCGGTTCAGGCAATCCGTTTATCTGCGGGTACCCACGCTCCTCGGCGAAGTTTTAGGATTAGAACATCTGTTTTTAGCGATTTCGCGAATGTTTTGCCTTTCAATAATGCCCCCTTTTTTGCTAAAACGCGAACGACATTTCTAATAACCCTTTCTGACGGAAACGCGTGGATATAATTCACGGCACCCGCGATTGTATGCGTCATATTGATGTGATGTGCTGTAATGTGCGCCAAACGTAATAATGAAACTGAGATGAGTTGCGCATAATGATGAATAATACAACTATATACATGTGATACGTAAATGAAGAGCACCCTTATTTCATTACGCGAACAAGTGGTACGGAAGGCTACCCTTTTTGTGTTTCGCGAATCGCGTTTCCGGGGGCCCGTTGCTCGAATTCAAATAATTGTATCAACCGTGTGATATGACGCCGGACAGATATCAATAACAGTTTATTATACAAACACAAACATGCGAGGTCACGTAACAAGAAAATAAAAATTACTTACTCAAATTTTCGCCCGTCATGTTTATAATGACTTAGATGTATGGAGTAAAAATAGTTATCTTGTCTTTTTTGTTTGTATAATAGTACTACTGTAGTAAATAAGTAAATAATGGAAGTGGTAGTAGTAGTCAATGGTAGTACATAAATAGCAAAAGCAATAAAAAAATAAAGTATTACAATTTCATCTATTAATTTAGTGAGAGAAATATTTCGTCAAAGCTGGTCAGCGGTATTTTGAGCATTAATCTCATCGTTAATGGAACTCGCCATTCAAACGCAGCTAACATGAAGATACCTGTCAAGGTAGAGTAGTCTACAGTAAACTTTGAAATATTGAATTATACTCGTGGACTTATTTTAAGAGTTTTCATTTGAAACGTGGACGATGCTAACATAAACAGAAACAAACAAATGACTAAAGCTACAATGAAGGAAATTAATGTTGGCACACTCTGGCATAATAACTGTAAATCGCTGCCCATCTCCCCCAATTCAATGTTGATGAAAGCAATTTTGACATTGGGCTCTCCAGTCTCCCCAACATTGGTTGAGGGGGAACGGGGGAGGGAAGGGGAAAGGGGAAGGTTTGTACTTCTCATCAAACAATACTAATTTCACTGAAATCTCAGAGCAGCAATGAAGACTTCCAACATTATTGTCAATGTCTGCCAACTATTTTGTTCTTTGCTTGTAGATGTAGGGCCACTCTTTGCGCCAATACTTTTTCAATCCTCAATCCACCAGTATGTTTAATTCATTCATATATTTATTTATTTATTAGTAATTAATTAATTAATTAATTAATTAATTAATTAATTAATTAATTAATTAATTAATTAATTAATTAATTTATTACTTATTTATTAATTTGTTTGTTTTTATATATATTTTTTTTTTAATGAAAATATTCTTAGTTATGTTATCTGCAATAATTAATTTCTTGACTTTTTGCAAGTTTTGATTTCAAAAAAACTGCGACACGTAGTTATATGGCAAGAATATATTTTTGTATTGAACATTGCAACTACCCTCAAGCAGTGTGTATCAAATACTTGGATAGATGAAGATGTATTTTTCTTTATAGTTATTGCTGATGTTTTTTAATGTTTTTCACTCTTTAAAATAATAGAAATCTAGTACATTCGATAACATCACCGATGTGGAAGAAGAAACTAATTGCGTGTTCTGGGACAATGATGAAGGGTAAAGATATCCTAATTAATGTGATTTTATGTTTGTTTTTGTTGCTTCAGTATATTATGATTTCTACATAGTGACTAATAACAGATAACTAGTAACCAGGCTGAATCAAAATGAGTGCTATCCATTAGTTGTGATATTTATAATTATTGGAAAGTCTGCTTCTTCTAAAATAAACAATTTCTATCCTGTTAAAATGAACATAGTTTTTAACTGTCATAGCCTTAACCCTAACACTACATACTGCCTTTTGCTATTGGAAGGTAAAGAATAAACGAAAAAGGAGAGATGCACAATAAGTAAATTGGTTCCCCCTGGGATTCGAACCTTATACCCCGTTTACATTGAGCAAAAGTCGTAATCGACTTTAGCCGTATTTTGAATTACGACAGCAGATTAATTCGTTTGGTGGGTGTTTACACTGCATCGACTTAATTCGATTTCAAATTCGCATTCACGAATATCGAATTCGTTTGTTACCAATGGTTACGGCAGGTAAATACGAATTCAACAACGTGTTCGTTTACATTAGCGAAAAGTCGTAATTAATGACGACTTATTCGAATTCACTTGAAATGAATGATGATACAAGTCATCATTGGAATTACGACTTTTGAATTACAACTAATTACGACTGTACCTGTTTACACTTATGATACGACTTAAGTCGATTACGACTTTAGTGAATTCGATTACGACTTTTGCTCAATGTAAACGGGGTATTAGACCCCTCGCGTGCCAAGAATTTTATCACTGACTAGTACCCACAGGGGTTTCGCTGGCCCGGCCAGCAATTCCGTGAGCATCTATAGCACTCAATAGTGATGGCATCACGTGGGATTCAAGCATGCGCAGTGCTTATCCTCGTGGTATTTAGTGGTCTTTATTGATATTAGGGTTAATCTACTAATTAGGTAGATCATGTGTTCCATTTTGATAAGAACCTCAGAAAGGTACATAATGTCGCTCTCTATAATAGTCCTTATAGAACAAAAGAACCGATTTATATTATATTTGATTCGTCAGTATACGGTGATCACATTTTTAGGACATCATCATAGATTAATTCTAATCAATTTAAATATATATTATTATTTGGTATAATGTAAAGATTATGATTTATTGTTTTTATTCGCTTTGTTAACTAAAGAATATTTTCATCAAGAGGAATAACCAAAACTTACGAAGATGACGATTCGGTTTTGTGTCATACAAATCACACAACCAGTTTTGCCATTTTGCTTCAGGTTACTGAGTACCCAATAATGGTGAGTGATTGCCCTATATTTTACCACAAAGATATTTTAATGGCCACAAATGGTTTAAGTTGAATTTCAACCTACTCGTCAATTTAATCTTTCTTACGTTTCGTTTGTTCTTTCCTAAACTCATTTGTCTTTCATTTTTCCCTTTGTTCTCGTCTTTTCCTTTCTTTCTTTTCTTTTCTTTTCTTTTCTTTTCCTTTCTTTCTTTCTTTCTTTCTTTCTTTCTTTCTTTCTTTCTTTCTTTCTTTCTTTCTTTCTTTCTTTCTTTCTTTCTTTCTTTCTTTCTTTCTTTCTTTCTTTCTTTCTTTCTTTCTTTCTTTCTTTTTATTTTTTACTTATATTTCCTGCTTTTATTTCTTTCTATTGTAGAAGCACACTATTCATGACCATATTCTGGACATTTTAACCAAGCTTTTGGGAATCATCTCTATCGTGGCGTTAGTGGTAACCTTGGTAGTACTCCTATCGTTTCAGTGAGTAAAGTGAAATAAAGGTTATTGGGTATAATTATTTTTGACTGTGTTTTAAAACACAGTCAAAAGTATTTGCAGGTCTCGGGCATAAATATCCTCAAACTAACCGAATTGGTAAAGTAGTGAAGGCTTTTAGTAAAATCATGTACGTTAATACTGATTCATGTATTTGTTGCTTGTCAGATCTCTGCGGACATCAGATCGTAATATTATCCACATCAATCTGGCAGCTTCGCTGCTTCTAGCAAACTTCTTGTTTCTGGTTGGTGTTGAGAGAACGGAGAATAAGGTACTTTCGAGGTTTAGCCTGTGCATGTGCATTGCAGAGTGGATGTTCATGAGCAGAGCGCGGATGTTGTAGAATCAATAGCGCATATTGTTGGGTATATGTTTCACTGTGTTAATTACTTATCAATTTATTATTGGGTATCAATATCCCCAAATTAACCGAATTGGTAAAGTACCGAAGGAGCTCTGCGCATGACTGCCACTCTGCGCAGCGTGTACTTCTTAACTAACATGCACTCATGATCGGGTCAAAACTCGCACCTAAATAATTTACAGGAATACAGGTCCTTTGAAGTTTTCGGTCTTCTTCTTGGCAGCTTTAAGTTCCAAGGATGTTTCCCCTGACCATAAAATGATCAGTTTACCAGTTTGTCATCCAGCTAAGGGCAGCTAGTATGTCATACAGGTGGGGAGTTGGATGCAACAGATGAAGTTGTTTTGCCTAGCTTTGCAAAAAAATGACATTCGCCTGATATGTTGTCAACTGTAACAGGTGGCATGCTGGAATTACGTTTGCCTATAAAGCTAAAACGTTGTTGAAATATTGCTAAGGAGTCTGTAACCTAATACGACAATTCTGTTTTTTTTTTACTACAAGTAATAATGTCACTGCTATTGCCTAATGTCACTCTTCTGTAGATTGCGTGCAACATAATCGCTGGATTGCTACACTACCTATGGCTTTCTGTGTTTGGATGGATGCTGGTTGAAGGTATCAATCTCTATTACAAGATTATAAAGGTTTACGGAGCTGAAGAGAATAGACTGCCTTTATATTTTGTTATCGGATGGGGACTTCCTGCTCCAATCGTAATTATTACCACTGGAATCAAGTTCAGATCTTACGCGTCTACAACTAGGTATGCGAACCCATTTTGTTCTTAATTGTTTACTTCTCTGGTGTTGAAACCCATCGTTTTGTCAATGTTCGCTCATAACGATCTAAATCTTTCATTTGTACTTTTTCCTACAACAAGCTGTTGGTTAACCCCTCATGATGGTGTTATCTGGTCTTTTGCTGGGCCTGCAGCCTGTGTAATTGTGGTATGTAAAACGTAAAACGAATTATAAGCATACTGATTACAGCTTGATTAACATGACTGGTGTGTAATACTCGGACAGTAAAAGGTTTTGTTTATATTTTGTTTATGTTAAAATTTGACGCAGTTGTCGTTTTATTTTAATAATTGTAAATAGTCTCATTTTGTTTTCATTTCAAAGGTGAACTCCATACTACTCGGTGTTATTGCCAAAATCCTGTATCAGTCAGTTACAATCAACAACTATGCAAATAAAATGGCGGGTTTCAGGTTTGTTTTTTGTATTATTTTGTATAGAGTATGCACCGAATTGTTTCCGGGGACATCAGGAGGTGAAAATCCCAAAAGTTTCCTAATACTGAGCATTCTAATGACTATTAGCTCCCAAAGTGGAATTTACGGCCCTTTTTAAAAATATTTTGACGGCCCCAACACCACACTAACTTTATTTCGTTGCAACCAATTAGCTAAAAAATAAATTAGTAAATATAAAAACCATCAAAAATAAGTAAATAATAGACAGCTAATTTATATCTTTATTTATATAATACACTTTGTCACTGGCACATATTAATATGAAAGTATATGATATCATTAACATTGCCTTATTGTAATTTCATTTGTCAATTAAGAACCTCGCTGAAGGGAGCATTGATTCTGACGCCTCTGTTGGGAGCTACCTGGATATTTGGTCTCTTGGCCATTGAGGGCGCTGCAATAGTGTTCCAGTATCTATTCGTAATTTGCAACTCCCTTCAAGGGCTGTTTATCTGTATCATATATTGCCTTATGAACGATGAGGTAAGTGATCATGATTACAGGTCCAACTTAAAACTATATACTAAATGTTAGTTGTGTTTTTCATAAGCGTGAGTTATTTACCTATAGCAATCTATAATTGTGGAAACCAGTCCTTGCCTGGTTGTCATTTGTTTGACGACTAACTCTCAAAGGTTACACTGGCCTGGGCCCGCATAAAGACCAAGTGACTAAAAAGGTTACCTGAAATCATTCAGGCAGACATAGAAAATGGGATTTGAAATAAGTTTATAAACTAATACGTTAACTTCCATACTCTCGCTCTGAAGATAAAACACTTCATGACTGATACTTACTACCGGGTAATTTATGAAGATGTCCTAGAATATGTAGAATTCCGGAAGTTGGTTATCCTATACGTATGTGTAAACATGTAACGTGGATTTAACCTTTCACTCTCCGAATGTTGCATCTATCTGACCACCACTACACCTTGTTTGTCCCGGCTTTCGCTTTCCTTTCATATATCGCTGTGGTTTGTTGTGTGTAATGACCGAGGCGAAAACGGCTTTTCACTTATAGGTTAAAAGTTCTTAAACAAATCCAAATTAAGGCGATGTGACATGTTCTTCCTACTGTACCACAGCACTTTCTCAAATTGAATAACCAGCTTTGTCACTTCTCGCCGGCTGCTTCTTGTTGGATACTGTCGAAGATGGTGTTCTTGTCAACTGGTCATATATATGGGGAAAGAAGAAATTACCACAATCTATATTGAGAGCATTAACCTGCCCCTTCTTTCTTGTCCATATCGATTATTTAATATGTCTTCTCAGTGTACTTCGGTTATATTTATAAATGCACGTGACTCATGGGCAGGAGTAAGACATACCAAGACCAGCAAGCGTGTGACCAAATCCTCATGCATTGACCACTATACAGAAAAGGATAGGAACTCCGTAGATAAATATCATCAAATTTAAGTATTAATTGAATAGCAAAATTATTACATGGGGGATTATGGGGGTTTCCGAATTTGTAATATGTTATCCAAAACAACATTTTGAAAATATTTGACGACGGAAAAAATATTCAACGACGGAAATGTTTACAATATAATCACAAAGTTGAACAAAATAGACAATTTTGCTGCACAGTAGTCTAATGGTGTTCCGCCTTTGCATTCAAATGTATAGAAAGACCACCCACTATGTAGAAGGTCACTTCGAGACTTACTGCCTGCAAGCTGTTATGGCAGCGCGGAGGTGGTCACCTGCGTATTTATAAAAGCGCATTTATAAATACAACCGAAGTACACTGTCTATTCCTGTTGGCTTCCATGTCTGAATACTATCTCATGATAGTCCTCGGTGATAATAGTTCATGAGAGCCTGTTTCTTAAGGACGTTTCCAAAGACGGTTTTCTTTATTTGCGGTTTTTACCACAAAAAACAAAACAAAAAAACCAAAAAAAAACAAACAAACAACAACAACAAAACACACACACAAAACACACACACAAACAAACAAACAAGAAACTCAATGGTACTGTTGCTCCCTGTTGAAAGCGTTATACAATACAGACATTTTATAGTTGGACGCTATTCGGCAATATGCCGTGATGGCAACGATATTATTATGTATTAATGAGACGATGGTTACGATACTGATAAAATATTTGTAATACACAATTATATTTAAGGTACGCTCCGTTGTGAAGAGAGCTTGGCAGCGGCGAGATTTTGCAGGAAGAAATGCGGTAGTACCAATTAATATTAAGCCAGAGGTATGAAAAGCTAAATATCTAAAACAGAAATAAACACCTCATAAAAATTCGTTTGAGAAGTCATATTTTTAACACATGTAATTAAAGCAATGTATATGATATGAGCGTGTGGAGAAGAATTGTGTTATCTGTAGTATGATACAGCACTAATGATTCAATGAAGTTTGAAAAGTTTTTTTTAATGTGGAACTACCTTAATATACAAGCTGTTCCACTTACCTTAGTCTGTTTAATCGGGAGAGCATCGGGTGTGGTTGATTAAAACCTTTTCATGCAGTATTAGACGTTAAAACTTTTCAAATTACACAGAATTTCAATGAACTATTTATTTCTATATCACTCCTATTCCGAGTTATCATATAGCACCTGGCAAAATTATTCACATGTATATGAATTGTAGTACTTTGAATTAACTGTTTTGAATATTATGACCAATCACATGTGTGCGGAGTTCTTTTTATTTTATTTTATAATACAATAATGTATGCATTTATTTATATTTGTTACTTTTAAATAGTTCGGAATATTCATTGATACAATGGTAAAATTTATGTATGTTTATTAGAACTTATTATTATACAAGTAAATGTTAATGAATCTAGAAATACATCTCTAACACCTAATTCCTTTACTCCGTTTCATAGGATACAACCGGGACTGGTTTGGTACGATTGGATAACAGCAACCAAGATCCAGAAGGTATGTATTGAAAGAATGCATTGAGGACAAACTTTCATATAAAACCTTGCTTGGCCTTGGATATTCCATAGTCGATTTGACCGATATGCCGTATTATATCACTCATACATAAATTCTAGACAGTTCATTGGTTGATTACCATCTGCCATTTTTACCATCACCCTCTCCGTGTGATAGTCTTTACAAGGTCTTTACCATCATAGTGCTCTGCCGTAGTGCGCATGCGCCAAGCCGTGCGCTGACTCTTGGACTATTAGTTATGGGGTGGACCCAAAAATGTGAAGTATATTACTGCAAAACATGGTGTTATGTTGATGAAAAAATATATTTCCTACCTTAACTAGTATTTTAGTAATAGAATTTATGCATGAGTGATATAAAACAAATATTAACTGTCTCGGTGAAAGATATATTGTTCCATTCCACTCGCCGTTCCGGCTCGTGGAATGGAACAATCCATCTTTCACCTCGTGATTATATTTCGACCATCACACTCATAGACAGTTAATATTTGTATACTATTTCAGGATGAAACATTTTATAATCCTATACTGGATAAGCAAGGGTGATGTAAAACATGTACAGATGTACAGATTTTTTATTATTATTATTATTATTATTATTATTATTATTATTATTATTATTATTATTATTATTATTATTATTATTATTATTATTATTATTATTATTATTATTATTATTATTATTATTATTATTATTATTATTATTATTATTATTATATTATTATTATTATGCTTTCTCCACAGTTGGATCTACTTGAAGACGTCAGACGGTTGTTTTGTCCCAAGAGGTAGATAAGAATTAGCCGATTTGCCTAACTCCGTTTTAAACCACTATTGATATCAAATAGAGCCAATGTTAGGTATGCCTATGATGTGTATAATTCTGCAACCTCCACCGCAAACAAATTTTAACCAAATCCCTCACAACGAGTTATAGGCCTAATAATAGTATGGAGCTTTATCAAAATAATAATATAAATACATTTAGGGCCAAAAGCTATTTTTGTAATGTAAAAGCTTTATTTTATATTCAATGCTGTTGTTTTTAAACTGGCTTATTTTCAATATCAAAACTAAAAAAAAGTTATTGTCTGCTTTTAATTAACATAAAAATGTTATTATGTCCGTACAAATTTAATTTTACACAAATGTTTATAAAGAATATAAAACTCACTGCACACTTGTATGCTTTTCCTTTATGATTCTGTAGATATACGATGTATTACAGAAATTATAACTTAAAAGTTCTGTATTCTATTCATCATGAAAGGATGCAGGCACATTGATTAATTTTTAGACGTAAGACAAAAGTAGTTCCACAGAAGAGCAAGGCAAGATGGTTTTGTTAGGCGCTTTTCGTTGTATAGAATTAGTTTATAGGTAGCAGTTGGTCTATGGGTGGTGAAAAATATGTGCGACAAACATCTAGCACTAGGAGCAGGCCTATACAATTAAGTCGCTGGTAGAAAGGGACGAGGATGGCAAGCGTTAAGCATGCAAGACCACTAAGGCTAGGTTGCATTTGCGTTTAAGAAACCCGGCTAGAGTTAAGACTGTGGCTTCGAAGCAGGCTAGGCTTAGTAGCCTCAAGGCCACCTCAACACTAAGGATTACTAAGACTCCTATCGGCTTCTCCCTGACTACTACCTGGTAAGAAACATTTGAAGTTCGCTAAAAATCATTTGGCCTTCTTTTTTCCGGATCCACTCGTATGCACCCAATTATTGGTCAATGACCTTTTTACATTAATGTGATAGACTAGAATAGTTATGAATATTGTGATAAGATAAAATGCGTAAATATTGTAGCTACTAATGATGTTTACGGGGAATCAGGAGACACTCATATATTTGTATCGAGTGCCCTGTGTCGCTTAAATATACAGTGTGTTTAAAATTTGTTAACAGCTATTTGAAGACCCCATGTTTTGAAATCCAAAACACCTATTTCTTTTGAAACATGTTTACTTTTTATCAAATTTTGGTACCAAATGAAACATAAATGTTTATGTAGGAATTATGGAATTACTGACATTTATACAGCATGGTACTGGTAGTATTCAGTGTTTTATTAATGATAATCATCATAATCATGCAATATATTGATATTAAATGAAAGGCCATATATTTGTCTCATTTACATATTGAAATTTAGATCCAAATTGATCTATTTCCAATGATATCTTACAAAAACTGTCGAATTAGTCTCAAATGTGGTATACCAAAGTCCATACTTATTCAACAGTTTTCTGATGATTTCGTTGGAAATATGCCGATTTGGAACGCCTAATTTCAGTATGTTAATAAGAAAAATATGAGCTTTCACCTGATATCAAACAATGCGAATGTCACATTCTGGAAAGCTGGACTGGACAGATAACTGACCTATGATGATGTCGCCCTTGACACTATGATAAACTTGTAAATAGTGTATTCCAAGGATAGTGGATGCCTGTAGGCTAATGTTAGCATTCACTGAAATAACATAAGAAATTCTGTGTTTATGTATTCAAAAAATGTATTTGTAGATACATGATTTAAATTTAAACTTATGGTCCAAACACAAGAAATTAATTCTTACTCACGCGTATGAAAGATGCAGTACCATCTAAAAATGTAGATGTAGGAATCAATGTTAATTGTGTTGGGATCAAAACTTTAATTTAAATAACAACTAGTATCGTCGTGATTAAGCAAAATATAAACAAAGTGAAGTGTTTCCTTTATATAAATGTCTTTGAATATTGTGAAAAAATATTAGTATAATGACTATAAGAATTGAAATGTGAATGGGGACAAATAAATCAAAAAATCATAAAAATCATAGAGCGGCATTTAAATCAATTATTTAGCCAAATTGATATTGATCTCAAATTCAATACCATTGATTTTGACACAAAACTATTTTTGTAGGAGCCAGATTTCCGCATAATGGCGAATACCAGTTTATTATAAACCGTCCTCTATAACCAGAGTTAGCATGGTTCCAACCAGGGTTAACTATGATTTAAACATGTTACATTGCCGTGATTTCCGCATAATGGTGAATACCACTTTATTATAAACCGTCCCTATATAACTTGTGAAGAGGGTCTGTAACTTAGAATGGCTTTACACCGTAAACAAAATCGATATGACTATAATTATTACAAAATAAAAGGAACTGTTTATAGTTTATCAGTATGCGGTTATTATCACACCATACCATTTCAAATCTTATGTCATAATAAAACTCAATGTATTGTAGCTAGTGAATATAATGCTAAGATCAGTGTTGTCCACGGCGTATGCACATAATTAGACGATGAGTTGTACATAACACGACGTTAACATCGCGACCCGTCGAGACGTTTCCAGTCTGTGTGGAAAAAAGACACGATAAATGAATTTCCTGAAACTCGTATTAATGCACGTTCCTGCGTATGAACGAGTACATTGCTGCAGTGGAATGAAAATAGGTCTACCGGGCTATGGATATTTATACTTCTTTTGACGATGAAAAATCTATTTTCAGGCCAACGGACCATTCAAATAGCGTCGAGGTTTTTTTTTAATGTATGAAATGATGCAAGCTAAAAAAGGAAACGTGTGTGAGAAATGTGCAATATTTTTGCTCGATTTGTTTGGTTTTTCGGTTACCGAAATGCCCCTATTTGTCAACGTAATCTGTCAACGGATGACCTTATCGGACTTGTCTGAGGCACGTCACTTTCATATATGGGTATATGCGGTTCACGGTCTGGGTTATGTAAGACAGCATTTTGAAAACAATAACTTGTCTTGGCTCCAACCATCTTATAGAAGTAAATATCAATATGTATTGTTGTGTTTAAGTAAAATGTAACCACACTGTAGTGCATAAATGTATTTGAATATTGTGAATATTGTGAATATTTAGTATAATGGATATAAGAATTGAAATGTTGCTATAATTGATCCATAGCGACCCATATCATGGTAAATCAATTGGTCAGTCCACATAGTCAATCTGATTACTGTTCTACAATTCAAGACAACAATAATGACAAACCATCGCTGTGGATCACGACGATATGTACCGTATCCCCTTTATTTAGCATACTTACGAAAACCAGATTATTATAAACCATAGTCAATTATTGTTCTACAAATTCAGACAATATTAATGGTTTCTAAACACAACATACTATCGCTTTGGATCACGTGTCACGTTTATTTCGAGTACTGACGAAAAGCAGATCACTACAAACCATCCCTATATTACCCGTGAAGTGCCCTACAATCGAGCGCGGGCAGCCAGTATGTGACTATGGCAAGGGCGGCTTTGCACCACAGAGCCGCCGATGACGTCGCCCTCTATTATAGTCATTATAAAATAAAAAGGACCGGTTTATAGTTAGCTGGAATACGTCAGTACGCGGTTAACACGACGTGTTATTCATTACACCATATCATTTCAAGTCTTACGTCATAATAATAGAATACATGTACAATAGCTAGTGTATAATAATGCTAATATCGGTTGTTGTGCACACCACTTGCTTATCAAACATATTCTGCATTTCAAACAATTAAGTATTTGATGTTTCCAAAAGGGATTAAGTCCATTTTGCATATTTCTGAGAACCCCCCCTCCCACCCCCCAAAAAGATAAATAAAAAACCCTTTGATTTAATAACATACGAAAGAGACCATAGTTTGAGCTTAAAAACCGGATTTGTTTCATTATTTTGTTTTCGTTGTAATCTTGCCGTATATTTTTATCTTGGTACAAAAGGGAACTAAACTCCTTTTGTAAAAAAACCGAACACTTTCGACCAATTTTCAGGAAACCACTTTAGTTCAAAATAAGGTGCACCTGAAATACTATGGCAAATCTGAAAACAGAAAACGGAATTCAAATACCTCTTAAACTTTATGAATTATAATTTCATTAGGAAATTTCCGAAAAACATCGAGGGAATTACTGACCAAACATGTTCTGTACATATCTCAATTTCGACAACGTGGATTTAATCCCAAATGGAAACAGTCTCTTCATTATACGGATAATATATTTCAGTGTTTTTTGACTTTGCTTATGTAATGGTGGTACCTTCTGGTAGCTGCAGGTAAATGGTATACCTTTAAATATATAAATAAATAAATAAATAAATAAATAAATACAAATTCAAAGTATAGACCTCTGGCAAGGCAACCGTTACATAAAGTTTCACGGAATACCCTCACTTACGCTCATTGGGTATACCGATCATCATCCGTCTGATGATCGGTATACCCAATGAGCGTAAGTGAGGGTATTCCGTGAAACTTTATGTAACGGTTGCCTTGCCAGAGGTCTATACTTTGAATTTGTTTCTATAGCTCACCTGTAATGGGTTTGAGCACTCTAAATTCCAAAGTTAGTCACTTGTAAAGTAAACTTGTTATAAATAAATAAATAAATAAATAAATAAATAAATAAATAAAACCAACAAGAAGTAAATAAACATTCTCCAGACCCGTATCCAGGAGCTACTTACTTGTACTTAACCCATCAAAAGGTCAAGTTAGTATCAAACTGTACTTTTTTAAGAATAATGTAAGGAACAGTCAATGATTGCTGAAAAAGAATACCCTGAAAAATCACAAAAAAATCAGACTTTTGCATATTGAAGCAAGAATTCGGAAAGCTTGGTTAATATAAAGTGGCCTCAAAAAGAAACTTATAATTTTTCACAAGGTCATATCTTAAAATCCTCTCCATAAAAATGAACAAAAATTGCACACAGGATTACTTCAATACTCTACTCTAAACACTGGTCAGTAACCAAACAGTTGTCCAACTGACACAACAGCAAAGTGCACTGACATGGAACACCTTCCTGGACCACATTCACAGCCCAACAGATTTCTTTTGCTGGGTTCCAATTATTCGCCTCTACATGAACAAAAGTTACACACAGGATTACTTCAATACTCTACTCTAAACACATGTCAGTAACCAAGCAGTTGTCCAACTGACACAACAGCAAAATACACTGACATGGAACACCTTCCTGGACCACATTCACAGCCCAACAGATTTCTTTTGATGGGTTCCAACTATTAACCTGCTTGGTTACTGACATGTGTTTAGAGCAGAGCATTGAAGTAATCCTGTGTGTAATTTTTGTTCATTTTTATAGACAGGATTTTAAGATATGACCTTGTGAAGAATTATAAGTTTCTTTTTGAGGCCAGTTTACTAGGGCTGGTCAATAAGTTCCCGCAACTATGGTGTATCTCCGCTCATGCATGCCTTGGATGACTGTTACTTACGCTAAATACAAATTTGTACTTTTGTCTTTCAAAACAAATATGTATTACCGATGCTGAATACTTGATTACGTAATGACATTAGCATAAACACAATAGCGTATGGACACTGCCTGACTTATGGTGAAAAGTAATCAAGAAAATCTCGCGTCAAATTGAGGTATTGTTATATAATTCCAAATATCTCGAGAATAAAAGTATGGAATCTGGCGCGGTTTTTGCAACTTTGTAGACCGATAACATAGAAATGATGTACTCTTTTGAGATCTATACCATTTTTTAGGCTTTATCACCCATTGTTCTTTACATAATAACAGATAAAAAGATTAATCCATGACAAAATTTAACAAATGGTACCTGGTTTCATTGGGTATCTACTGATTATTAAAAAGGGAGGTCCCAGTGGTGAAACCACAAACATTTATTTCTTAATAAACCCTTACTTTCAAAAGGTCTTGCTTTTTTAATCAAAGGAGCACACCATAGAGAGGCTCTGGATTGAATAAGAAATTTGAATTTCGAAAAGTATGTCTCATTTTTGCATCAGATTTGGTATATCAATTCACTCACACAGCTACTGTTATGCAAACCTTGTAGTAGTCATATTTTAACGCTTTTTTGATGATTTTACTTTTTTCATACATTTTTGGTACTTTCCATCAACGCATGCGCATGTTTTGTTTTTCTATTTTTATTGCAACAAATTCTATTGTCCTGACTATGATCTCTCATACCATACCAATAATCATATTTGTTTATGTTTTATTTTGGAGATAATATGGATTCTTTCTTCTACCATGTGGGTTCTTTTCTCGCGATTTTCACACCATTTTTGTTTGTTATTAAGGCCTATTTTTGGTGAAGTTCAAAGCCGGTCCATTTCCTCACCTGTTGACGGATACATTTCTTCTTTCACAATTATCAATTGAATATACTCAGATTACCTCATACCAAAAATAGAGCTTGTAAACTGCTTTGGTCCTTACTTCTGCTTCTTTTTATTACACATTCCTCAACTACAATTCAAATTTCCCGCCAATATTGACAATTGTCAGTGTACATATAGCAATGACTTTATGCAAATGAGATTACGCAATTAAAGGTACTCTGATACTAATTGTTTTGTGTTTTGAAAGACAAAGGTATAAACTTTATTGATCGTAAGTAACAGTCATCTATAAGTCATGCATGAGCGGAGATAAACAATGGTTGAGGGATATTATTGACCAATCCTCGTACAAACGCGAGCAGTTGAAACCGCCAGGACGATAACTTGCAATGTTTTAGGCGATATGCGTGAGCTATTTATATATTGTGTTAAAGGTATACCTATTTATTTGTTGATGTTTGAATAAAAACTATAGATGTTGCAAACGTGAGTAATGAGTAATCTGTACTGGTGTGATCTGAAAATAAATTGTAAATATTAGACTATGGTATTTATATCGCAATATTTGAGCAGATATTCAAATAAAGACTTGAAGGGGAAAAGGATACATAATGCCGCCCCTCTGAGTCAATCTTGAAACAATTATAAATTGTAAGGAAAGACAAATTAGATCAAAGTAAAATATTGAAAGTGGAAAAATTTAGCGAAGCACTTGTTTGTTATTATAAATAGGTTACAGAGGTAGAGTGGATCAGTGGCGTGTAACGCGTGGATTGGGACAAATTTTAGCTTGCCAAAAACTAAACATATCGCAGCATTTAGAAACTAAACACTGTGGCATGTTTAATTACCTGTAACACTTATTACACACTGTGACACACATACAAAAACTTACATTTTATTTATATTTCTAATAATTAACCAAATTTCAGAAAACACGTTACTTCCTTCAACCATTTCCATGTTTTACCACATTTGTTTTCAGAATTTTACCATAAAACAGTAGTAAAAATTATGCCACCATGCCACCATCCTTACAATTTATCTGACATAAATATGCTAACATGCATAATTACATATTCACAAACATGCTCATGAAAATATCAGAATAGTCACGATTTCAAAAATGCAATACTTAATTCATAAAATCAACTTTAGGGCAGGTGACCCAAAATTTTCGCATTTTGCAGGGTAAATGAAATAAGCTAAATCAGTTATATTAAACCTGTTAATTTCTTTAACTATTTTTCAAATTACCTGACCACGAAGTGAGAGAAATTTGAAAATGAAAAGTATAATCTGACAAAACTGATTTTGTGAACAAATTTAGGGTTTATGACTCAAAGTTTGCTGTTAAAACATCATCACAACTAGCAGACATTTGAACAAAAGTCAAAGCAAAAAAAAAAAAAAAAAAGACACCATTGTTAATACCAACTGCCACTTCAGATTTCAGCACCGGGGGACTAGGGTAGATGAATAATAGTCATTAGTCAATAGCTTCCATGACCTGGCACTGTATGTCTTTGACGAATGAAAAATTAGACTACGTTCATGTAGCCCAGGCTATCAAGACAATGTTGCATAATTCATCAGGCTGTTCTTTAAGCTTATCTTGCCATGCAGAACATGTTTATTTACAGTTACCTTAGCAGCAATTCACTAGCAAAGTAGTTATTCACCTATGAGCTACAACTGGAACAACTACCCTCTGAAAGATGTAATTTCATGGTAGAGTTTTCCCGGTGATGTAGAAAAACGTCTTTTAGCTATAAACAGCCTGACCGCCTAGCTAAATACAGCTAGTTTCCCAGCTAAACACTGTGATCAGTTTCTAAACACGTCACATTCTCGGTCACGTGTCACATGTTTAGTTTCTAAACGCGTCACACATCACCAGGGACAGGCGATTTGCGCGGAACTTTTTTTCCGCGCAATTCCGCGCAATTGGCTATTTTTTCCCTATGGGCAGGTATACATGATTAGCACTGAAAAAAGAGTTCCGCGCAATTCCGCGCAATTTGCTATTTTTTTCCTCGCAAATCGCCTGTCCCTGCACATCACCTATTTTAAACACTATGTTTAACATATCAATCTTTATTTACGTGTTTACCAGTTAAACACTTAGTTTTCCACTGTGTTCAGTTTCTAAACATGTCACATGTCACATATTTAGTTTCTAAACGCGTCACACGTCACCGATTTTACAGTGTAAAGAAGTCATATAGTAGGGTACAGAATGCAGGTCCCGTTCTCGGTGTGAGTACAAGAAGTTTTGAAGGTGTTTTTATATAGATTTTAGGACGCTGAATAAAATGGGAGGGGTCTGTACCATCGAAAAGTGTGGGGAACTCTCGCTAGAGGGCGTTTTTCAAAATGGCCGCCAAAATCCCTTAAAATCACCATAACTTGGTCAGAGAAGCACCCAGCAGCACGATTCTGATGTCTATACCCATGTTTTAGGGTCGAGGAATCCAATAGAGTCATTTACAACAGCCTAGGACCTATCATTCCAAGATGGCTGCCAAAATTTCAAAATGGCCGCCAGTGAAAATTAATTTGGCTATATCTCGGGTGCAGAAAGTCCTAGAAGTATTATTCTGGTGTCTATACCCATGTTTACAGGGTCTAGAAATCCATTAGAATAATCTAGAACAACACAGGACCTTAACATCCCAAGATGGCCGTCAAAATTGAAAAATAACCGCCACTTAAATGCAGAATTTTGCCTATATCTTATCTTCTCTGTGGTTTAGACGGCTTTATCGTGGAGTTTACGATCCTTATCTGGGGCTAAGATGCCTTAACCTTAGCATAACACAGTCTAAACCCCAGATAAGGTATCTAAACCCCAGATAAGGCGCCGTAACCCCAGAGTAAGGGACGTAGACCCCAGATAAAGCAGGCCAAACCCCAAATAAGGTGCCTTAACCCTAAATAAGGAACATAAACCACAGGTAAGACATCTAAACCTGACGTAAGGTGCCTTAACTCTAGATAAGGGTCGTAAACCCCAGATAAGGCATCTAAACCCCAGGTAAGAGACGTAAACCCCAGATAAGGCAGTCTAAACCCCAGATAAGGCGCCTTAACCCCAGATAAGGAACGTAAACACCAGATAAGGCATCTAAATCCCAGATAAGGCGCCTTAACTTCAGATGATGGACGTAAACCTAGGATAACACAGTCTAAACCCCAGATAAGGCATCTAAACCCCAGATATGGGACGTAAGCTCCAGATAAGGCAGTTTAAACTCCAAATAAGGCAGTCTAAATCCCAGATAAGGCAACTAAACCAAGATAAGGTGCCCTGATAAGGCGCCCTAACCCCAGATAAGGGATGTGAATCTAGGATAATGCAGTCTAAACCCCAGATAAGGGGCCCTAACCCCAGATGAGGGACGTGAATCTAGGATAATGCAGTCTAAACCCCAGATAAGGCGCCCTAACCCCAGATAAGGGATGTGAAGTCTAGGATAATGCAGTCTAAACCCCAGATAAGGGGCCCTAACCCCAGATATGGGACGTGAATCTAGGATAATGCAGTCTAAACCCCAGATAAGGTGCCTTAACTCTCTCCACGCGGGTGTCGACTGCAGACGACAAGTTATTAAAAAAATTCAAAATTTCAAAAATTTCAGAATTGTAAATTTTCATTACCATATCTGAAATCAACATGAAAAATGCATTAAAATGAGTACAAACAAGCCTAGTATTGGTTCAGTGGTTCTTTAGATAGCTCTTGATATTTTGAGAAAATATCTCAAAACTTGGACTTTTTATGTTTAAGCTTATGGCTAGCAGGCATAGCATTAAGCCCAGATAAGGGACATTAACTGAAGATAACGCAGTCTAAACCCCCAGGTAAGGCGCCGTAACCCCAGATAAGGGACGTAAACATAAATTATGATAACACAATCTGAGCCCAAGATAAGGCACCTTAACCGCAGACAAGGAAGTCTAACAACCAAAAAAGGCACCTTCCCTCAGATAAGGAGCGTAAACCCCAGATAAGGCATCTAAACCCTGGGTAAGGTGCCTTATCCCTAGATAAGGGACGTAACCTGGGGTTTACATCTCTTATCTGGGGTTAAGGGGTCTTATCTGGCGTTTAGATTGTTTAGATGGGGTTTAGGTGCCTTATCTGTGGTTTAGACTGCCTTATCTGGGGCTTACGTCTCTTTTCTGGGGTTAAGGCACCTTATCTGGGGTTTAGATGCCTTATCTGGGGTTATGATGCCGTATCTGGGGTTTGCGTTCCTTATCTAGGGTTTAAGGTGCCCTATCTGGAGCTTACGTCCCTTATCTGGGGTTACGGTGCCTATGATATATGGGGTTTAGATGCCTTATCTGGGGTTTAGACAGTGTTATCCTCAGTTAACGTCCCTTATCAGGGGTTAAGGCAGCTTATTTGGGGTTTAGACTGCATTATCCTATATTTACATCCCTTATCTGGGGTTAAGGTTCCTTATCTGGAGTTTAGACTGCCTTATCTGGGGTTTACGTCCCTTTTCGGGGGTTAAGGTGCCTTATCTGGGTTTAGATGCCTAAAGAATGGATCTGGGATTTAGACTGCCTTATCTAGGGTTAACATCCCTTATTTGGGGTATAAGGCACCTTATATTGGGTATAAATGCCTTATCTGGGGTTTAGACTGTGTTATCCTAGGTTTACGCCCCTCATCCGAAGTTAAGGCACCTTATCTGGGATTTAGATACCTTATCTGGTGTTTACGTTCCTTATCTGGGGTTAAGGCGCCTTATCTGGGGGTTTACGTCTCTTATCTGGGGTTTAGATGCCCTATCTGGGGTTTACGACCCTTATCTAGAGTTAAGGCAACCTTACATGGGGCTTAGATGTCTTATCTGTGGTTTATGTTCCTTATTTAGGGTTAAGGCACCTTATTTGGGGTTTGTCCTGCTTTATCTGGGGTCTACGTCCCTTAATCTGGGGTTACGGCGCCTTATCTGGGGTTTAGATATCTTATCTGGGGTTTAGAC
Organism: Amphiura filiformis; assembly: GCF_039555335.1. Classification (NCBI taxonomy): domain Eukaryota; kingdom Metazoa; phylum Echinodermata; class Ophiuroidea; order Amphilepidida; family Amphiuridae; genus Amphiura; species Amphiura filiformis. The sequence goes on from NW_027305509.1 coordinate 726,283, forward strand.
TGCGTTATGCTAAGATTAAGGCATCTTAGCCCCAGGTAAGATTCGTAAACCCCGGATAGGACCGTCTAAACCACAGATAAGATAAGATATAGGCAAAATTCTGCATTTTAGTGCTGGTTATTTTTCAATTTTGGCGGCCATCTTGGGATTTTAAGGTTCTGTACTGTTTTAGATTATTCTAATGGATTTCTAGACCCTGTAAACATGGGTATAGACACCAGAATCATGCTTCTAGGACTTTCTGCACCCGATATATAGCCAAGTTAATGTTCACTGGCGGCCATTTTGAAATTTTGGCAGCCATCTTGGAATGATAGGTCCTAGGCTGTTGTAAATGACTCTATTAGATTCCTTGACCCTGAAAACATGGGTATAGACATCAGAATCGTTCTGCTGGGTGCTTCTCTGACCAAGTTATGGTGATTTTAAGGGATTTTGGCGGCCATTTTGAAAAACGCCCTCTAGCGTGAGTTCCCCACACTTTTCGATGGTACAGACCCCTCCCATTTTATTCAGCGCCCTAAAATCTATAAAAAAAACACCTTCAAAACTTCTTGTACTCACACCGAGAACGGGACCTCCATTCTGTACCCTACTAATATATTGTAGATAATAATTTATGCAAAAATGCCACTCAATATCTTCTGATGACACCTTTATCCTTATTGTAAATGACATCGTAGTTCCTTAGCAATTATGGTAGTGAGTGCTCCTATGTTGCAGACTTGTACCCGAGTCCAGCTTGTCCGGGTCCGAGCCGAGCCGAGTCCAGATTGTATCCGAGTCCGAGCCAAGTCCGAGTCCTTTTGTGTCCGAGTCCGGACTCGAGTCCAAGTCCGGGGGTGCCGAGTCCGAGCCAAGTCCGAGTCCAACAAAAATAAGACGCGAGTCGACTCGAGTCCGGCTCGAGTCCGGACTCAGTCAGAGTCCATTCCCGGTGTAGGGGGGGTCATTAAACTTTAATGTGACATGTATCTTCCTATTGGCATTGCTTAGTATAAGCCTATTTGTATAATTTAAAAATGGGTCATTGGGTATAACAAATTGAAAAAGGGGTAATTGGGTATAAAAATTTTGAAAGAAGGGGGTCATTTGGTATAACATTTTGAAAAAATGGATCATAAGAAATGGAGCAAAATTTTATATTTTGTTTCTAATTTAAAAATTCACAACACAAATTTGCTGAAAAAAAGAAAATTTCAAAGATTCCACATAATTTTATGGCATTTTGATGATAAAATTGTAGAAAAACAAGGTCATTGGTCAAAGGTCACTCACTACACCACACACCACTCTCCCTATACACTCCCACCCTACCAAACCCCACCCCAGTGCACCTCACACAGTTGACATTTCAAGGACTCAACCCAAGTCAACCAACCACCCATACCACACAATGGTACATGTAACTCCTGAAGGTAAAATCTACATATATCAGATCATCAGATCACCTGTATCAGACAGCAGTCATGTGTGAATATTTGTGTGTGTGTGGCACACATGTAAACTCTTGCACCCAGAGACTAGAGAAGCGTACAAGTCATGTAAATGAATTGCAATGTATTCAAATACATTACATAAAAATAACATCATCATCATCGTCATCATCATCATCACCTTCGTCATCATCGTTATCATCATCGTCATAATAATAATAATACTAGCAGAAATTCACCATTAATTCTAAACATCTTTTCAAAATTGTCCCACAATGTGCAGTGCCAGTGAGTAGTGAGCACACACAAACAACAGCACCCTGGTATAATAGCCCTATGTTTGAGTACCAATTTACTGAGTGGGAGCTGAGATGTAGTGCAGTGTGCATGTTTCTCTCTAAGAGTTTTAATGATTTGGAAAGTTCCATGAAAGAACTCTTCGATATTTTTTATAGTGCAAATATTTAATAAAATTATCCATTTACATGTAATTAATTATATTTCATTTTAAATGATAACACTACATGTAATATGATTCTGTTAAGTGACAGATAAATCTAAATAATTTGGTGGATATGTAGGATATATGACAGATCACAGATTTGACAGCCCCAATTAATTTGGAAAATGACCAAATAATTCTAGTCAACAAATGTGAGATCTATTTTGACATTTTTAGATAATCATTTCACATTTTACATGGATTTAATTGGACTGGACTCGGACCGGACTCGGCTTTGAGTCCGAGTCCTTTTGTGTCCGAGTCCGAGCCGAGCCGAGTCTTTTTGTGTCCGAGTCCGAGCCAAGTCCGAAAGTGGACTCGAGTCCGGACTCGAGTCCGAGTCCGGACTCGAACGATACATCACTGCTATGTTGTTTTTAACTTATTAGTTAAAACGCTCAATGTTTATGGTATCCTATATTTTGTAATTGTTTTATTCTGTTAAACACTAAACGTAAATTCATTAAATGCGATTTTACATTTTTCATGTCAAACACCCAGTGTTTTTGAGAATAAAATAAACGTGTTTTTTTCATTTGCAAAGTGTTATCACCTCATGAATGCGACTATGATAAATCCGATTCAGTCCACTCAGAAAGCAGAATCTTGGACAACAATTCAGAATGCCACGATAGGAACTGCTTTACTACGTGTGGCACAGTATAATTTACCCATTCTCAACTTCAAAGTAATTCGCCATATTGCCTAAGCTCCAAAACTGCACCACGCATATTTATCCAGCAGTCAAACACACAATACACAGTGCTCTCACCATTGACGCGCGACCTTTACAAATAGTGTATGAGAAGTATATTGCATTTGCCTAGTTAACATCACTGTGTGAAAAATAACCGGCCAATATTTAAACTATTCTCCAAACTTCTAGCAAATATATTTCTCTAACATGACCTAAAATTACAGCTAGGTTAGATGTTCAGAAATAGTCGCACTTTCGTAGAATATGAGTGAGGGCAAAGCATAGCTAGCTCATAGCTAGCCAACTCCCCGTGTTAATTGAATGGAGATCTGACCGAAAATATTGAGCTATATTGGTAAACGACCGCTCCGTTCTGAAGGATGCCACAAAAAAACGGTACAAGCTACATTTAAACTATTCTATGAAATTCTAGAAAATATAGTTTTGTAACATGTCCTAAATTTTTAGCTAATTTAGGTGTTTGAAAATAGTCCACTTTTGTGTTTTAGGAAGGATATGTAAACGACAGATAACACCAAAAATATGAAGAAATTATTTCCAAACCGTGTTAAGTCAACAATCATTATGTTGCTCATTTTCAAGAATGCTGGTTAACAAAAAGCAGGTCATTGTCTCATTTCGTGAACAAAGGTAAACAAAGGTCCACATACCATTGTTTCCTTGCGTTTCCTTTATAATCAGTTACCCAACTGAAGCTGTATTATAGCACCTCGTAGCGATACCGCACATATAAAACAGACACATGTGCACAACCAGAGAAGATCCGATTTAATCAGTTGAGCTGTTTCAATGAGTGTTATCTTGGTTTAATAGCTTTTAATGGGGTTTAAGTCCTGCAAAGGTCGAGATGAATTCTACTGTAGACATGACTGCATCATGATGAACTTTCATGTTGATTTCTTTTCATGTTAACTTTAAATTTTTGTTAAATGATTCAAATATTGATATTTGCACTTGAGAATAAAGAATGACTCCCTGCTATGCAGTAGTAGTACAGTATTATTGTATCTGACTGATCGTTTTCAAAAGAATCAATGCCTGTACAGATGACGCACATTCCTCCCCGGGGGCCCATTCATCCCCCATTCCCACAGACACACACACACACACACCCACGCGCGTATTGATCATACGAAAGATGGATTGAGGATGTCAACATAAACAACATATCCGAAACAATTGCAAAGCACCCGCAGAAGACTCAGTGCATTCAATACAACGACAATACGCTGGGTTAATGACAATCTACATTGATATTGATAAATAAACAAGGTCAAATTCTGCAATTAAAACTCATGCTATTGAACTATTATAAGAGCTCACCAGTCTTCCGAGAGTTTCCTGCAAATGCCGATATAAAATAGTTTATAAAATCCTTTTTTCCCTTTGCGGATTTTAACGAGGCACTTTACCGAGAAATCAGCCCTTCTCATCACGTAAATAAACCAATAATTTAGAAGTTATGCAATGTGAGTAGTAATTTCCAGACAGTACATGTCACGATTATTTTAGCTTGTACATTTTAGGAATTTGTCAATGGAAATGTGACGATGACGTCATTGGGTCATTGATTTTCCGAATGCCGATTGGTTGTTGCTTTACCGTACATGCACGGAGATAAAAAAAAATGTGGGTAATGTTGTTTAGAGTGTTACCGGTTAATGTGCCCAGTGGAAACAGATCGGTTTAGAGTGATGCGATGTGGACACCCGGCAACTGTGATCCACCTCATGAGGTAGATCATGTGGTGTGACACCCGGTATTTCTGTCAGTGGAAACACAACGGTTAACGGTTGCTGGGTGATGAACTTCTTTTATGTACATTGTATGTATTACAAAAGCAGCTTGGGGAAAGCAGCTTGGGGTCAGGAATATATTTTCAGTACTTCCGGTACACACCACAACCCTTATTTTAAGCATCAGTAGAAACGTGCTGGTTGCTGAGTGAATCGGATTGTGGGTTACCAGGTAATACCGGGTAAAAATACAGAGTGCTCAGTGTAAACACGCAGATAGTTAGACTATGAACATATAAAAAATATTGTAACTTTGCAACCAAATCAATTATAAACATGGGGTTTTTTACTTTATATAAACCTGATAATAACTCAATTCTGAAAACAATATGCCTTCAGCCTGAGTGGCTTGAATTTGGATTCCACAGGGGGACAAAAATTGAAAAATGTTGATTTTGATAAAAATGGTTTATATTGCTCCGCTTGCAGAAACACAAAAAAGAATAGTTTGTCATATATCAGGTGGTTTATTATCTTGGTAACATATGGCACATTAGATTTAAATCCAAAAAGCCCTGTTGACCTTGACCTATTTTGTGATGAACCTATGTAGCAAAATATCCAACACAATACAACTTTTCTTATTTTGATATATTTTTGCCAAAGGAACAATTTGAGACCTGTTGGATTAAAATTGAAGAATATTTCGGTTGTATACGACTGGACGTGAACCATAAAATACAGGCTGAGTCAAAAAGAAGTAAACTCTTGTTTGAAGGGCTGTAACTAGAGATCTGTAAAGAATCTGCTAAAAATAAAAATATCATTGGAAAGAGCAAATTCTACACGTCTAAATAAAAAACAAATTGTTATAATTGCGCACAGCAAACTAAAGTTATACTCATTTGGGAAGTGAAACCGTGTGCAGCTACAAAAATGGGTGGTTGTATTCAAATGAGTATAACTTGAGTTTGCTGTGAGCAATTCCAACAATTCTTTTTTTAAATTAGACGTGTAGAATGTGCTCCTTCCAATAATATTTTCATTTTTAGCAGATTCCTTACAGATCTCTAGTTACAGCCCCTCAAACATGAGTTTACTTCTTTTTGACTCAGCCTGTATGACCTTTGAACATTTTGCCTCTAACTCAAGAACTGTATGTGGGAGACTGGTCAAACTATACTTTTTCGGAATTAATATGATAAGAGCAAGACATTGGTAAGGTTTTAAACAAGATTTGAACAATTTTGAAATTTCACTCCTGCATAAACGGCCATTTTGGATTTATGCAAATTTGGCACTGTTCTATTACTTGGACTTTTCAATTTTCCTTTAATATACTTTCCTGAAAAGATTTGTTGGTTAAATGGTTTCTGTTGCAATCAGTGGTGGGTTAAGCCCTGATTTTCTATAATTTGATTGGCCTAATCGAGCAATTACATTATAACCACGCATCACGTATCAGAAAAACTTGCATTATAATTGAGTGCTTCATATTAACTTTGTGCAACTGCTGAATTAGTGAACTCTTTCATTTAATGTGTGCCCATGCATCCATGAAGTCAACTACACGTATGAAATTGGTTTCGTTGATGCTATGAGTCTGCTGATGATGCATGTCAAAAATATTTTCAATTGAAGAAATACTTCGTGAAATATAGAAACAAATCCAAAGGGGTAGTTGATACCGCTATGGAAGACGTAACCTTAATCTCCCACAGAGGGAGTGTGAATTTAAAATTAAAATTCTACCTGAATGGGTAGGAATCTACAACCCCTATCTGTGGGAGATTTTAACTCATATCTTCTATGGGGGGTGTATAGATTTCGACTGGAACAGCCCTTTTACAGTAATATAAAGCATAAGTCGATAACATCGTCTTCTATATTGTAGAATAAAAATGACCGATTTATTCGTCAACAAGGTTTTATCAAAAATAATATCTGTAAAAAACTGCCACTGGTATGGTATGTTATTCTTCATGGAGGTACGAGTATTGTGGATTTAGTGAAAATCTTATATTCATTATCAAAACTTCAGATAAAACATTTTAGCACACATTCACATAGTGTATAATAAAGTACGGGATTCAATTGTTCAAACTGCTTCTACTCGTATGTGCATCCGCAAATGAGTTCATCAGGATCGTCGGTAAAATAGATATTTCAAGGTTCTTTTGAACAAATCCACAAATTTGGGTTGATGATAAGTACCTCAATGACAGTTTCGTGCTAAGACTTGGCACTTTCTCAAATTGACTGACCAACTCTTAGCACAAAACTGTCATTGATGTACGTAACAACACCCCAAATTTGTGGATTTGTACAAATGAACCTTGAAATTTCTATGTGCATATTTATGACGTGTACACGTAATCTATGCAACAAATAGTTGATTTATATACATGAACAGACATTCCCACGTACACACTTACCTAATCAAATGATAACTAATTGACACATCCATCGACACATTTTGATTTCGAGCTCATAAATAAATTCATCTACTGCTTCAAATAGAACGATATAATCGTAAGGTTGTAATCAGTAAAAATAAACAATTTTTTCCCATTTATCACTATTAAATTTAACCTATGTCAGAAACCGGTCCTAATATAATGACTATATACATGATACAGGGTGTCCCAGAAAAAATTACCGAGTGAATAAAATTGAACGTAAGTCGAGAAATAGACACCAGAATCCAAACATTTTAAATGTAACGCACAGTCTATTTTATCGCGCGTCATATACGAAAATTGTATTTGATTCGGTTGACTGGTTGCGAAGAAATTAACGATTACATAATGCGCGCATTAATGTAGTTCATTCAAGTTTGATCAAAAGCGCTTTTTTCATACTCGCTCACCGCTTCCTAAAGTGTGTGCATCTCGTTAAATTTAGTCCACATTATCTATATTATAATCCGACGGTATTATGTTTTCACTGAAGATGAATATCAGTTTGTCCGAGAAAACTTTGATTTCTGCAATTGGAAGCTTTGCACCTTTAATTCTTTAGGTTGTGCAAATATATTATATTTTAACTTTTCGAAGAACATTATGACAATGATCAAGTGCTTACAGCTTTACGTGTGATTTTTGATAGCATACAACATTGATATTGAAATTTTTAAACTTTGTATCACAATTTCTTGGAAATATTCCAAAAACATTAATGTGTATGAGATTTTTTTAAAGCCAGCTGGAATTCTTTATGCAATAGTTCTGTATTTACAAGTACCGAGCATCATCTTACATGCAAGCTGTCATTTGCAATATCGTGTAGGTTTTCAAATTTGAACAAAACCTAATAAATGTTTTGCAAGAAACAGATTGTTTAAAAGAACGAAAAGGAGTTCACAGAACACAATATGAAGCCCATTGACAGATAACTACTAGTGCGAATTGTGTTGAATGATCTTTCTTTCAAACTTGGAATGAAGTGAATTGACGCATGCGTTATGTAATCGCTCAATTCTTCGCAATCAGTCAACAGATTCCAGTAAATTTGTCGTATAAGATGCAGAATAAGATGGGCTATACACTGATGTTTAGATTTTTGGATTTTGGAGTTTTTTCTGGGACACCCTGTATAAGGCCATGTAGTGATGACAACCTATATCCACACTGTTACTCTTTTATTAATAATGACTTCAAACAGACACAACTATTCTCTGCAGAGTGGTAGATACAATTGGATACATGATCAGACACTGAAAGCTGTAGCAAATGGCATAATGCCCTTCGTTGAAGAGGCAAATCAGAAGTCGTACACCCCTCCAGATGATACCAACTACATGACTACTGTCAAATTCCGCACTGCAGATGGTGTAACCTACCGGAATCCAGCACTGCCTCTTCCAAAAGAGATTCAACAAACCTCTTACAGAAGGCCAATGACTGGGAATTTCTGATGGATGAGGAACATAAGCAAGTAGTATTTCCTCCCATATCACAGAGACTGCAAAACGTCCTGATATTACAATCTATTTTGAAAGGATCAAAACATTTATCATCATTGAACTTACAGTCCCAATGCAAGAAAACCTGTCAAATGCCAATGCAAAAAAGGAAACCAAATACCAAGATCTTGTAGCCGACTGGGAAAATAGGGCATGGTGTACGCCCTACTTCCCTAATGAAATTGGAAGCAGAGGTATTTACAACACATCGCTGTCAAAATGCATCGCTGCTCTCAGAGTACCAAGTGGGAAGAGAGGTAACATCATGGATGTGGCTTCTAAAACAGCACTCAGAACCAGCTATGTGTTATGGTTATGCCGTCAAAGCAAAGCATTCCGACATTCTGGAAACCGTCTCCATGTGAAGATAAAGAAGACGAACCAGCACAGGACACTCAGACCTAATTATGCCAAGTGACACTTATAAATCGAGGGCTTAAAGTAAGAGCTAGCTATATCCACAATTACATGTTACTCATTTCGGCAACAAATGGACGGTTAATTCTGCCCTCTATAATATAATGTAAGTGACTTTGGGGGTGTGTACATGGTCACTTGTGTCTAACTAACCATGCTAACTGTTTAAGTGACCATGCATATACCCCAAAGTCACTTGCAGTTATTATGGAGGGCAGAGTTGACCATCCATTTGTTGCCGAATTGAGTAACATGTAATTGTGGACATAGCTAGTTCTTGCTCTAAGCCCTCGAAATATTCCTAAACGACAATTTTCATAGCTACCGGGCGAACAAATTTGAACGTAAGTCAAGAAATAGACATCAGAATCCAAAAATCTAAACACCAGCGTGTAGCCCATCTTATTCTGCATCTTATACGCCAAGAAATGAGCGATTACATAACGCATGTGTCAATTCACTTCATTCCAAGTTTGAAAGAAAGATCGTTCAACATAATGCACACTAGTTGTTAACTGTCAATGGGCTTCATATTTGCTTCCGTGAAATCCTCGTTCTTCTTAAACAATCTGTTTCTTGCAAAACATTTAATTAGGTTTTGTTCAAATTTGAAAACCTGCACGATATTGAAAATGAAAGCTTGCATGTAAGATGATGCTCGGTACTTGTAAATATATATTTTTTCGTTAATGTTGCATAAAGAATTATTGCATAAAGAATTCCAGCTGGCTTAAAAATTTCTCACACACATTAATGTTTTTGGAATATTTCCAAGAAATTGTAATGCAAAGTTTAAATCTAAAACTTTAACAGTAATGATGTTGCATCGTATCAAAAATCACACGTAAAGCTGTAAGCACTTGATCATTGTTATTCTTGTCTCAAATGTTCTTTGGAAAGTTAAAATATAACATATTTGCACAACATGAAGAATTAAAGGTGCAAAGCTTCCAATTGCAGAAAGTTTTACGGACAAACTTTTATTCATCTTCAGTGAAAGCATGAATGACATAACACCGTCCGATTATAAAATAGATAATAAGGACTAAATTTAATGAGACACACACACTTTAGGCAGCGGTGAGCGAGTATGAAAAAAGTGTCTGTTGATCAAACTTGGAATGAACTTAATTGATGCAAACATTATGTAATCGTTCATTTCTTCGCAACCAGTCAACCGAATCAAATACAAATTTCGTATGTGATGCACAACAAAATAAGCTATGCGCTACATTTTTATTTTTTTGATTCTGATGTCTATTTCTCGACTTACGTTCAATTGTACTAGCTCGGTACTTTTTCTGGGACACCCTGTATACACTAATCCTGTCTGCTGCCTTATATCACCCCGGGTGTACCGTTGCAACGGTGTGGCACTTGCTAGTGTAACAAGCTGATCTTGTTCGTTTGTTAGTTAGACTGCAACAAGGTGGTTGTTCCAATTTTGTCATCTTCCAAGAGAGAACTACACAGTGCTTATCTTAAGAAGGGTGAAATTAGACTCTGAAGATGACCGCGCTGGTGATCTACCAATAAACTACCCCTACAACTGATAGTAAGGGTAGGTTCCAGTTCCAGCAGTGCAAGCTCTGCTCAGCTGACTCTAGCTCAAGGGTCTGCTGGGTAATATAGGGGCATTGACTTAGCACGCTGGTTTACGCCACTCATACCAGCTGTTCCTAGCCCAATCTCTGATGATGGTTTAATTAAATCGTATCTCTGGGGGGAGCGGGACGGTTGGGATCCCTTAAAACCGGTTTAACCCACCAGAGTCTGATCCTAAGTCCAGAGACCTCAGAGAATTGATTGATGCCTACCCAAGACAAGGAGATATGCAGTTCAAGAAATACTTCCGAAGACACCTTCAAAGAGGCATTATAATGGAGTGCTCATCTGTATAAGGTGAAATAAGGCTCCGAATGTGACTGCGCTGGTGCTCTACCAATGCATTACTTCTCATCACATGTACAATGCATATAAAGCACGTTCGACATGTTCGAAGGCTTCGTAAGTCTCAAAATCGTAACATACGACACATCGTAGAATCAATTTCCTTGAAATGATTTACGATTGGCATCTTTGTGAGTAATATGGATTTACTACAGGGGCCCTTCGTAAAGTAAGTCTAGTAAAAGGTGTATTCGTAACTGGCGAACGTTTACTTGACTTACGAATGGTTACAATTTTAGTGAAATACACTCCAGCTAATATCAGGATGTATCTCCATATCGTCAACCTGCTACGCTAATTGCCCAAGTCATTTTTTGTAATTTTGAGAACAAAGTAAAAAATGTGGTTCAAACATGCATTACAGTTTGTCCACTCTGAAGTACAAAGTACCGACGCGGACGCACACAATGTGCCGACTTTGAAGGCACGCATACTTGCAGCAGAGACGCAGCACTACGCACTGTTAACGCGCTGTATTCGCGAGCGTTGTCACTTTGTACTTCAGAGTGGACAAACTGTAGTTACCAAATCACCCTAATTATTTTGGATTATTCCCTTTCATTTGCATCATTATCATTATTTTGTTCTTGTGCAAAGATTGGTGAATAACATGTTTAAATGCATGCTTGAACCATTATAGTGTATACTTTGTTCTCAATATTACAAAAAAATGACTTAGGCAATTAGCGTGGCAGGTTGACGATATAGTGTAATTGATCTATAATTTACTAATTACCATTAATCATTATTCATAACCTCATTAATATACGCAGCAAGTGCGATCCAATCACAGCTAATAACTTTTAAATACGCGGACGCAAATGCAGGTCATTGAAAAAGTATAATGACCGCGTCTCGTGACGTAGCTAAAAGTACGCTCTACAATGACTGCGTTACGTGACGTGTTACGCGTTCGAACAATTTACGCGGACGCTGGCCGCCGTATTTGGACATCGCATGATTGAATAGGCTATTCGATTTTTTTACAGGGAAAACGAAAGATAAAGTTAAAATTGTGTTCTGTTTTCAAATTAAGAGAAGAAAATGTGACATAAATTGAAATTAAAAAAAAGTGAAAAGTGACGCCCCTCGGGATATTCGTCGGTTCCAAAGCACAATGTTTAGATTTTTCACAATACCCTCAAAACAACTGATGCGCAGTCATTAACCTCTAAACAGTAGTAAGTATCTTCATTTATTGTTATTACTTGCATAGTAATACTCTAATTATAACTGGCAGGCGTTCCATAGACAAAGCGTCAATTTGGTTATGACGTTCTCCTATTTCAGAGAGCGTTACAACTTTAACGTGTAAATAGCTTTTTAAAATATTTCTTGGTAAAAAGTTTAGTTTGTTTTTTATGTTTGAATTCTTGTTTTTCAATTACCTCAATCTCAGCCGATTGAATGATCGCAAATATACCTTTGTTATAGAGTTGAGCAACATGTTGACCCCAAAGCTTGACATGATTTATTCTTGGTAAGGTTTCTAGCATACTGAATACTCGGTGAAGCCATTGACATTCAGACTCTCGCGATGGTCCCCGTCTGTATTGGACTTCCAGTATTTCTAATGTAGGATGATGACATAAAGACAGCAAACTTTTTCCAGAATATAGTCCCTCTCTAATTAGTTGTAATGATTCTAATTTCATTCCATGAATGCCAATAAGAGTTACTACATGTGATGTGACGGAAGGTGAGCCTAATTCAAGCTTCTGTAGATTCTCCAACCCAGATATCATCTTCTCAAATGCTACTTCTGAAAAGGTTACCTGTATTAATGATAATTCTCGCAGATTTTCCCATCCTCCAATGCAGCCTAGAAAATTAGACAAATCCGGTCCACCGCATAGCAGTTGCCATTGATATTGGGCCCAGGTTCTATTAAGTAGTGCCCAATTACCCCGCCAATTACTCAAATGTTCTTTATCAATTCTAAATCGAGTCAGGTTTCTTAAAACCCCAATCGAATTAGTAAGAATATCGTCAAATTCTGATGAATATATAGTGTCTGCAGAGCGCCCAGAGTAGCTACAGGAAGACAATTCAATTTCTCGCAAATTAGGTATCTTAACTAAATGACACATTGCTGTTGAAGTAAGTTTAAAATTGCTAAGAAATATGGTTTGCAATTCAGCACAATCACTAGCAATAATTGATAATATTCGTTCATTGAGCTTGGCATCCTGGCCATATTTCATATATTGGTAAGGTCCCGGCGGCGACCACAAATAATCAGCGCCAGGACGGTAAGTGTTGATTTCAAACAGGCCTAATCGCTTCAGTTTGACAGGGAGATGGAGCCTTCTCTTTATGACATCATCAATATCAATGCAAGTTTCAAGTTTTTTCCAGGAGAATGACGGGCTTGAATAAAATGTAATTATATTAGGACAGGTTCTTCGAAGGAATTCCACAATTTCACCACTCGTTACAGTCAGGTAAATCTCTCGCAACGCAACGCCAGCAAATATACCCAGGAAGGATAAGACATCGCGTGGATTTCTCGAGAATTCCCATCTCTTGACAACATCACTTTGAAGTTCCCAGTCTATAAAACTATCGCGAAATGTAAGAACATTTTGTCCTGGTTCTTCTACGTATCGGTTCCAAAATGTCCTATAATTCGCTGTGATCACAGGACCTTTGTCACGGAGATCGATGACTTTCCAGGCGTGCGTGTCTCTAACGATATAGTACCATTTCTTGCACACCCTGTGAAAAATAAATGATATGACGAATGGAAACATTTTATTATATCATTTCACAGAAAGGGAATGATTAATATGATTTAATTTATTTCATAATTTGACAGCTCATAAACATAAAAAGCAACATACATGGAGAACATGAGTCAAATGAATCAAACGAAAGAGGTAGATAGCAACATATATTGTACCACGCCTATACTGCTATTTTGTTCATGTTAGTCACAACTAGGTTAGTTTGGTCACAGAAATCACAGAGATCTGAAGAGTAATATGACAAACCAGAACACTTAGATCATAACACATGTCCATGACCATGTCAACTCAGCTAAGTAGATTACAACACACACTGTGCCGCATATTTTGCAAACACGCTGTATTTATGTGAACTATGCTATTACCAGGCGTAGATAGCACGGCACACTGTAGGCCTACTATGCATATTTTTACACGTTAGTCATAAAAAGGTTAGTTAGACTATTGAAAAGCGAAATTGCAATGTTTGATTACAATGATATGAACAGGAATACTTATATTTCAATAATACTTCAAGTCCTGCCATAACACACAGTGCGTGTATACACATACTAGACACGCGCACGTACTGTTTATTGATATTTATGAGAGCATGTTTTACCTCATTGCCATAAGCTTATCATACAGCGATAACAAATTAAAAATTATGAGCAACTCGTCGATGATAAGTATATCAATATCCGCCATTGTGATGGAATATACGATTTATGTAGATCTGAAAGAATAATATTCAAACGTATGATATTAAGATTAACTTGATTAATAGCCTAAACATAATATTATCGTACATTGGTTAATTCATGCTACGTTCTAATAATATACTGATAATTATAATTACCTATTACAAATACTGCACTACCGGTACATTAATAATCTATTATCTAACACTGTCAATACCGTGTGGGTTTATAAACGTTCAAGATTTATTCGAGATGTGAAAAGAAAATAATTGCAACATGAGTTTATTTACTCTTGGCATGCATGTACTAGTCAAGTCGGGTTAATCTTTATTAATCCATTACTGGAAATTACATGCACATTAGAGAACAACCATAAGGCCAAGTAAAATAAAAACATGTTTCACGTCCGGTTTTTGAAAAAAAGGAGGAAGAGGGGCTTTTTATTTTTTATTTTTTATCGCAAAATCGGTGTAAATACCCTTAATTAGAGCTGTTTTAGCGTACATAATAATGTTTGGAAAAAGGAGGAGGTCTCTTTTTATTTCTTGTTCTGAGAGGTAGGCTCCCTCTACCTATCACAAAATCTTATAAAAGTGTTTCTTGTATGTTAGCAAGGCTATAGAAAGCATCTCTACTTCCTAGACATATTTTTTGAAAAGTTATAACTGAATTTCAAAAAATAAAAATAAAATTGAAGAAACCTCAAAAAAGGAAGCGGGAGGGGACGTGAAACATGTTTCTTTTTTTATTTGGCCTAATACAAAAAACAGGTATTATAAGCAAAATGAAATTCAAAGGCACTCCATTGAAATGGTATGAAAACATAAATTAACGAGGTAATTGGAGTTATGATAAGAAATAGCTTGTGTACTACATGTATGCGAAGTAAATACATAGAAATTAATTACCTTATAAATACTACACAGGAATGACGTCTATGCTACATAATAATGCGTACATAATAAGCGCCCGTAAACACGAAGCGTGTTTACGTTTGGCATACTATTATACGTATTGCATGTATGCTAAGGAAAATATTGTATGTTACTTTATTACCATATAATTGTATTTTAATACAATTATATGGTAATAAAGTAACACAATATTAAAATATGCTGCTTTTTAAAAAATACACATAAATTAATTACCTTACAAATACTGCACAGGAATGACGTCTATGCTAGCTTACATAATAGACACGTAAACATGGAGCTTGAAACTGCCACAGCAGTGTACATGGAGCTTGAAACTGCCATAGCAGTGTACATGGATCTTGAAACTGCAATACCCGTGTGTGTAGTATCAGCTGATATTAAAATGTCCGACAGCGTGATGCGTAAAATGGCGGCGGTATATAACCCTGGGTATACAACAGAGCTTCGCATATTATAATTATAGAGTTTAAAGGTAGCTTGTTCGATTTTCTCATATGGTGTTTTTTACATTACATACATGCATATTGCTAAAACTACGGTATCTTTTTCATTTAGAAAAGTAACAAAAACAAAAACAAAACAAAAACGCAGTGATTTATAGTGCGCTACGCACAGGCACAGCGCCTAGACGTTGAAGCCTCAGCACACTTTATAGAGTGATGGTGTAACACACTGGACCATATAGCACACGTGGTATATCCCCTGCATCTCGACAACTTGGTAAAATTAGCTAAAACATTAACGTGTGTCCTTCTTGTTTTGCGGAGTATGTTAACAAAAAAATCTAAAATATGATTTTTATGAAATATTATATTGTCTAATTTTGAAAATGTGAGCCAGTAGGCCTACTGATACGAGGGGGTGTATGCATCCAACCAAAACCCAATTAAATAAACAAGATAACTATTCGACAGAAAAATTTATCAGTGTAAAGAGCACTTGCACTATTTGGTTTCTGCTTTGTTATTTGGGTTTTCTCTCGTCATAATCCGACGACGGTGACCTATAACTCGTAATTACACCCAAATGACAGTTTTGAAAATGAAAAATTACGACCTAGTGTAGCCAGTCGTTGAGTCGCTTTATAGCAGAAGGTTGTAGAGATTGCTCAGGTTGTAGGTGCAATCTCTACAACCCTCTGCTACAAAACGACTCAAGGACTGGCAACGCTAGGTCGTACAGTAGCAGAGCTTCATCACAATTCTAAAGAAATCCGACTGAACAAGACGGATGAAACGTCAGTTGGTGAGTTATTACCATCATTTCACCACAAATATATTGGTTTTGTAAAACCAATCTGTAATTATTTGAACAATAACAAACCTGATGAATCTCTACAGCAGTCTTGTTGTATTAAAGGGCGATATAGCTATGACAACCATTCAACAATGCTAATGTTTGATCAAAATGTTTGATTTTGATTTTCGAACTTGCCAACTCACTAAATAATCACATAATAGGACACTTTATAAGAACTTTCTAAAGACTTTTCTGTACCAACTAATATCAGGGTGTATCGTCTGCATATTCTGATTTAAAAAAAATACGAATCGTCATTATAAATTACCGCTATTGATCGATTTCACGAGAATCTCGATGTGTCTGGGATAGACATGATCCTTCTTATTATGACGTACTCTCATTTCAGCGTTTTCAACGTTTAACTCCATGAGAACTACCTGCCGATTGGCCAAAAAGAAGTTTTCATTTTCAATCAGACCAATCAACAACATTGTTAGAATAATTTCACTACGCAAAAAAGAATTAGGGTGAATTACTTACAAAGCTCCATTCTGATTGGTGATTAAAGTAAAGATATCATTTGATTGACCAATCAGAGGCAATGTTAGATCAGCAGGTAGTGCGCAGGGGATTTTAAACAACCTTTTAAAAAATATCTTGGTAACGCTTACAAAATTTTGATTTTGATGTTGTTCTTTTACAAGTCTATGATATTCAATTCAACTCAATTTCAGCCGATTGAATAATCGTTAATTTACCTTTATAATCTAATTTATTTCCTGGTACTCTCATTTCAGATCAACGTTTGAACAACCTTTTAAAGGATTTCTTGGTAACGCTTACAAAGTTTTGCTTCTGATGTTGTTCTTCTCTAGATATATGATATTCAATGGCCTCAATTTCAGCCGATTGAATGATCGGAAATTTACCTTTATTATATATTTTGGCAATAGAGTGACCCCAAAGCTTGACATGTGATATTTTTGGCAAGGTTGTTAGCAATCTGAACACTTTGTGAAGCCATTTACATTCCGACTCGATAGTTTTGGAAGCCCTACCCCAACCATGACACCACCAAACTTCCAGTGTATCTAATGTGGGATGACGAGATAGTGACATCAAACTTTTACCAGAATACATTCCATCTCTTAGTAACAATGAGTCCAATTTCCTACATTCATTCCCAACAAGAGTAACTATACGTGATGAAATAGAATATCCTTGTAACTCAAGTCTTTTCAGATTCAACAACCCAGGTATCAGCTTTTCAAACGCTTCTTCTGAAAACATTACACGTATCAAGGTTAATTCTCGCAGATATTCCCACTCTCCAATGCAGCCTAGAAAGGAAGATAAATCAGGTCCGCATAGATTTTCGTTTTCGGCATAGATTCTACTACTACATCCTCTGGTAGGTGGCATAACAAGTCTAAAGTGAGTCAGTTCTGTTAAACCCCCAACCGAATTAGTCAGAACATCTTCCAATTCTGGTAAAGCCCATTCACTACAGTCTACCAATTCAAGCTCTCGCAAACTTGGTATTTTAAAAATATTCTTCATGTTCGTTGAAGTAATATCGAAATTGCAGAGACATATGCTTTGTAATTCAGAACAATCACTAGCAACACACGAGAATATTCGTTCTTTGAGCATGTTGCTCTTGACGTCGTACTCTCGATCTTGGCGTACTGATCTCGAGTCGCTAAGAGAGATATTTTCTTTAAGAGGCCAGTAGAAGACATCTTTCATTCCTAATCGTTTCAGTTTTTTTGAGAGGTATAGCTTTTCCTTTATGTTATCAATATCAATGTAATCAATGTAAATCGTTTCAAAATAACCAAAATAGCATCTGCTAAAGTCAAACGTAACTATATTAGGACAGTTTCTTGGAAGGAATTCCATAATTCCACCACTCATCACCGTTAAGTAAATGTCCCGCAACGCATCGCCAGCAAATAAACCAAGGAAGGATAGGACCTTGCGTGAATTCCTCGGGAATTCCCATCTCTTGACATCACGAAGATACCAGTCTAACTGCTCGCGAAATTTTAAAAAAAATTGAAAAAAATTCTTGAAGTAGCACCTTTTGGCGATAAAATAAGTTCATGGTAAAAATGCGCACGAAGCGCGCGAAATAAAATTTGCCATATTGAAGCAAAATTGATGAAATATGGTTCAAAAGCGGAATAAATTCGGCCGAAGCGCACAAAATTGGGTATTTTGATGGCTAAAATGACCAAATATGAGGTAAATTTGGTCAGAAACTCACATACAGGCGTCAACATGGGGGGTGCATTTACCATCCTCCTCTGGCAAAATATTGGGGGATTTATCCCCCATCCCCCGGGATCTACGCCTATGAGCAACACACACTGTAACAACACAACTTGTCACACTATACCAGCAACACACCCCACACACCCCTGCCAAATGTCCTAACGAGTAGATCATAAGACACACTCAACACGCCAATTGTGCTAACAGAGGTAGATCACAACTCCAGTGGCGTTGGGTAAAGTATGGGGGAAAGGTTCGAAGGGGGCGAGCAAGACAAATTTCAAGGTGGCAAACATGGGCTAGAATAATAACAGAAAAAGGCTTGGGTGGGAAAATGACCACCTACAATCCGCGAAATTAATAGTTGGCACACTTGCACTAAACAATGGAAATGCGTGCCCTATTAAAATTGGGGTGGCGAGGGAAACATGTACTGTGCAATATATGTGAAGTACAGACTCCCCCCTATATCTCACCCTTCCCCACTCCCCAACGTTCAATGTTGACAACATGGCTTGGTCCAACATTGAATTGGGGGAGCGGGGGCGGAGATATACCAAAAGACCGGCCAAGTGTGCCAACCATTTTTTCGTGGATTTTAGTTTCCTGTTGTTATCCTGGTGCAGATTTCTCACAGGAGTAGTAGCTGCCCTCTTGCCCCCATGTCACGCCAATGTACAACGCACACACACACCCCCACATACTATGCACAGTGTGCTATCAGGACGGGTATATACCGAGGGGCACCCATCATTGATACGTGTCACGTGCCTGTCAATAGCACAATTTGCACATTTTTACCCAAAATGTTACTTTTTCACGGTCAATGACACCCACCTATTAGTAGGTATATCGCCTCAAAAATAAGGGCAGCAGAAACATGTTATTTAATGTTTCTACATGAATGACCTTTATTAAAGCGTCAAAAATCAAAAAACCGAATTGAAATCGGTCAATGCATTGTGACGTAGTGTCAATTTTAGGATGCTCATAAATGGAATGCAAATCTGCCACAAATTGCTATAATGACAAAATTGGCACATTTCGAGATTTTGAAGGTTTATTTGGACACTTGCTTGAAAAAGCAACGTTAATTTAAGTATCACAGGTTAATTGCCTATCTTTTTTAACTTCGTCAAAAAAAACAAAATTTAAAAATCTATCATTGAATAATTATAATAAATTAACCAAATATACTATTTTAGTAATTCCGGCCAATCTGCAGACAAATAAAAGTTGAAAAAATGACTAAGTTCAGCTAATTAATATGCAAAATTGATGCCAAAAGAAAACCGTACATGATATCAGGGTGCGGTTTTTTCACAAACATATGTATACAAAGTTCTTTCAATTGATAACAAAAAGTAGTCAATTATGCAAATTAGCTTATTAAAGCTAATTATGTATTCATGATATTATTATGTAAATTAGGCATGAGTAATTTTGGGTTTTTTTCAATATTTAATGAAAGTCTTTTCATTCATCATGAATTTGTCAAGTATGAACCTGTTATGATGTTGAGTAAAGAATCTGCAGTTAATTACTTTAATATAATACAAAAAATACAAACTTTGACATTTTGACGGTGTCTGGAATAGAATTTTCATTTTTTCTGTAAATATATTATGTGTCACCATTGCTCAAAGCCAAATCCGAAAAGTAATAATAAAAATTCATTTGCAATGAGACTTTAAATTAACATTTTGTTATCTGGATTAACATGGGAAGAGAAACGATAAAAGGAACAGCCCCTCTATCATACCGCGTATACAAAAATGGTGTGGCCTTGGACACACACAATGGCTTAGAGCTATTGTGGTTTGGAATATTACTCCCTTTAAACTCACTTAAAAAATGTTTTGTTTCAAATCGTTTTCCTCAAGTGTGCCATTCGTTGTCGACGGAAATAATTTACATGCTTAGAAAGATTAGTATTTCAGCTAAATGGTGATAGATCTTGATTTTTCAAAAGGCCTATATTTATTGATTTATGAGGGATCTTCAACAATCCATAAAAACAGGTAGTAGCTCTTTAACGAAGCAATATTTATTTTAACAAAACCCGATGGTAGTCACAGAAAGGTTTCACACACCATATAACAAAAATTCAAACAATTGTGTTAAATAGCACATATGAGGAAATTAATTTTTCGGCATGGATGTTTGCCAAAATTGAACAACTTTCATGCGCGCGCTTTTTAATTTACTGTTATGCGTGCATGCACAGTGTGGCAGAAGTATTGTGCAGCCACTGTGACATGCCTACTATTAGCGTTTCACCACTGAATGACCCCCATTTTCTTGGAACCCCCACTTAATGACCCCCTTTTCGACGAAAATATCCACCAGAAGACACCTAGTTTTGTACTCCGGTAGGCACAGGTACGTCACTTTCATATTCAAGTGTCCACCCTTGCCATCATGGGTATACATAGTGCAGTTATGTCCACGGTAAATTCACCGTGACCTTTCCAGCCATAAACCCGCTTAGTGAAGATTAAACCGATATATGCAGTACTAAACCATTATAGTAATCTATTGTCCAATGCAAATTTATTATCACGTGATAATATTAATCCAATGAGCGATCGAATTGCCCGCTACGGTCGACTAATCCAATCGATAATGACGCTATTGACATGTACGAGCGGAGCTCAACTGACCGAGTTTTGGGGTATTTTTCACTGGTTTGCTGTCATTTACTCATCAAGGCGGCCTCCCGTTATTATAAGGACTATGCTAATTACTTAAAGATTGGCATGTAGAGAATAAACCATACTTGATTGACAGAAAGTACTAAATTTGTACCTATTACGGTTTCTTCCAAATACGACCAAGCCAGGGCTGCCCGGTGAAGCAAAATGTATGGTCCCTTGTTATTAAAGGTTGTACCGGTTTGAAAATTCAGATATTTTGAAAAGAATAAGTCTCTGAAACATAGAGCAAGTACTAAAATCATAGATTTTATACTTCTTGATATATAACGCTAACTAGTTCATCTCCTGTATCTACAACACAGCGCTACCAGTAGGGTTCAATTGCCTATTGTGAGTGCCCCTGTGTTGTGTGCATACATGTAGTTAACAATAACTGCATGATGAGAGCAACACACACTATACTGTACCATGTACATTATAAACGTGTATCATCAGGGGTAGATAGCAACACCATTAGGAAACGAATTTGGAGAAAACCTTGTTAATAACATACTATGCTGAGCCACCAGCCTGAGTGGCTCACGCTCCAGTAATTTCAGATGATTGAGCTCAGTAATACATCAAATAATGTCTTCCAAATCATGAAAACAAATAGATAATCAGCTTATCGGATTAAAAGCTTGGAATGAAGGTCTTGCTGCTCAGCGAGTGTTTGTAATTATCAGAAGGTTTTCTCCAAATTCATTCTCTAATGACACACTGTGCCATGTACATTGTAAACTTCTATTATCAGGGGTATATAGCAACACACACTACACTGTACCATACACATTGTAAACTTCTATCACCAGGGGTAGATAGTAACACACACTGTACATGTACACTGCCCGGGGGGATCACTCATATATGAAAGTTGTAAGCATCCGTGAAAGAAAACGCGGATTTAGGGTGTTTTTGAAAAGCAAAACGAGGATCCGCGCGGATCCGCGATTAGGGTCTCAAAACACTCATTTTACTAAAAGAAGGGGTGTTTTTTTAAAGGACGATCCTCGCTTAGGGTAGTTTTTTAAAATTACCCAATTAACAGACATTAGTCGTGACATATTTATCAAGTTATTCAGCACAAAAGAGTGGTTTCTAAGCAACTTTACTAACCAGATTGTTAAAAAATCGGAGCCGACTTCAACAACACCAATTTTAAGCTTACTGATATCATCACTGTCACTGTATGGCACTCTACTGACACACGCAATGAATAGGGGTAAATTTCAAACCAATTCCTCGACACTTACGGTGTTTTTATATTGTCTGTCCTTGTTTAGGGGTAAACATGATGCAGTCATGTCTACAGTAGAATTCATCTCGACCTTTGCAGGACTTAACCCCATTAAAAGCTATTAAACCAAGATAACACTCATTGAAACAGCTCAACTGATTAAATCGGATCTTCTCTGGTTGTGCACAAGTGACTGTTTTCATGTGCGATATCGCAATAAAGCTGGTATTCATAGCTTCAGTTGGGTAACCGATTATAAAGGAAACGAAAGGAAACAATGTTATGTGTGGCTTTGTTCACGAAATCAGACAATGTCGTGCTTTTTGTAAACCAGCATTCTTGAAAATGAGCAACATAATGATTTTTGACTTAACACGGTTTAGAAATAATTTCTTCATATTTTTGGTGTTATCTGTCGTTTACATGTCCTTCCTAAAACACAAAAGTACGACCCTCTCCAAACACCTAAATTAGCTAAAAATTTAGGACATGTTACAAAACTTTATTTTCTAGAACCTATTTAGAATAATTTAAATGTAGCTTTTACCGGTTTTTTGTGGCATCCTTCAGAAGTGAGCGGTCCGATACCAATATTTTCGGTCAAATCTCCATTCAAATAACACGGGGAGTTGGCTAGCTATGCCTTGCCCTCACTCATATTTTACAAAAGTACGACCATTTCTGAACATCTAACCTAGCTGTAATTTTAGGTCATGTTAGAGAAATATATTTGCTAGAAGTTTTGGAGAATAAATAAAATATTGGCTGGTTATTTTTCACACAGTGATGTTAACTAGGCAAGTGTCCATTCTCCCAACATACATCATTTGTAGGGGTCACGCGTCAATGGTGAGAGCACTGTGTATTGTGTATAGGAAAACGGACAGTAACTGCAGTATGATTTCAAACAAATTCCTCGCTTAGGGTGTTTTTATGTGAGTAAAATCCTTGTTTAGGGTTAGTTTGACAAATTTTCGACATCCTAGCTTAGGGTCATTTTTGAAAGTCAATTCACGCGGATGCTTACAACTTTTATACATGAGTGCCCCCCCCCCGGGTACACTGTAAACTTTTATCATCAGAAGTAGATAGCAACACACGATATTAGTTAAGCCCGGTAATAACACACGTTATACATAGTGTGTGTGTACTCCTAAAAGGCATGCATTAAGATATTTATAGGAAAATGATTTACCTCATTGCCATAAGCTTATCATACAGCGATAACATATTAAAAATTACGAGCAACTCGTCGATGCCAAGTATATCAATATCCGCCATCGTGATGGAATCCAAGATTTATGTAGATCTGAAAAGAATATATTGCAAACGTACGGTATGTTTTCGTGTGGTGTGTACGGGGTGTGTACATGTGTGTCAAGGAAAATATTCAACATTATTTAGAATTTATTTAGGCTAAACACATAATTATTATCGTTCCCGGTTATCGTTCACGTTATTACCTTACAAATACTGCACTGGAATCAATAATATGTTAGTTAACACAGCAGACAGCAGACGCAGTGCCGAAACCTGTCTTGAAACTGCCATAGCCGTGTGGGTCTTATCAGCATTCGAGAAAAGAAAATCATTCCAACGTATGTATGTATGTATGTGGCGTGCATGTAATGTGTGTCTGATTCTAAGGAAAATGGCATGCGTTAGAATGTATACTGCCGTGTATTTACCTAGCTGGGGTGTTTACACCCCCCAGCTAGGTATTGTAATCGTTCGGGTTCTTCCGCTGGAAACAAACCACTGTAATCTTCCCGTTTTCTTCCGCTGGCAACTAAGTGAAATTGCACATGTTTTTGTACTTTATGCACCAAACCCTCTATCTTTTTAACCAAATATCCCACAGAGTTGTGCGATATGTCAAACTTTTCCTCTGGTCATAAGGAACAAAAAAGTCAGTGGTCACATCTCTGTAGGATCATTGGTTAATGAGATATAGTCACTTTTTGTACTTTATGCACCAAACCCTCTATCTTTTTAACCAAATATCCCACAGAGTCGTGCGATATGTCAAACTTTTCCTCTGGTCATAAAGAACGAAAAAGTCAGCGGTCACATCGCTGTAGGAGCATTGGTTAATGAGATATAGTCACTTTTTTGTACTTTGTGTACTTAACCCTCTATCTTTTTAACCAAATATCCCACAGAGTTGTGCGATATGTCAAACTTTTCCTCTGGTCACAAGGAACAAAAAGTCAGTGGTCACATCTCTGTAGGATCATTGGTTAATGAGATATAGTGACTTTTTGTACTTTGTGTACTTAACCCTCTATCTTTTTAACCAAATATTCCACAGAGTTGTGCGATATGTCAAACTTTTCCTCTGGTCATAAGGAACAAAAAGTCAGTGGTCACATCTCTGTAGGATCATTGGTTAATGAGATATAGTCACTTTTTTACTTTATGCACCAAACCCTCTATCTTTTATCCAAACATCCCACAGAGTCGTGCGATATGTCAAACTTTTCCTCTGGTCATAAAGAACAAAAAAAAATACATGTGATAAATTTATCTGTACAAATTGTTGCACTCCGAGTGACATATGGTATATTTGCAACCCTACTGTGGATTTGCAATTGACCTGGGGAACATATTGGAACATTTTGCACGGGTCAGCTCAAAAGACATCACTAAGTTCTGGGGCCAAATCTTAGAATTGCGTTATCTGGACATCTGTAAGAGGTACAGGGCTCAAACTCAGTGACAACTCATGACCAGGGGTGAATTATGGAACATCTTGCAGGGGTCTGGTCAAAGGTCATCTGGGTCAAATCTTAGAATTGCATTTTCTGGACATCTGTGAGGAGTACAGGACTCAAAACTCGGTGACAACAAACCTCATGACAGGGGAACATTTTTGGAACATTTTGCAGGGGTCAGATACCTCCACAACACCAACATGCCCCAGCTAGGTTTGTGGTCTATGACCACCATTTGCCTCTAGTTGCGTTTATGCTTCTTTTTAAAATACAGCGTGTCCCAGATAAAAAAAAATAACCGGGTGAATGAATTTGGATAATAGGGATGGATATGTTCCCTCCATTTAGAGACGTCATAGAGATTCTAGACAAAGATTTTATAAAGATGTGAATAGATATTAGTTCGTAATCGTAATGTGTAAAGTAATAATGGTTTTAAGGTGTAGAGATTATCCAGTTATGATAGGAATTATTAGGTATGTATAGTACAATAATTATGAAAATGAGTATTGGAGATAACAAGAGGGAGGTAGGAATTTTTTTGAGTAAAAAATTCCTAAAAAAGGCACTACTGCAGTTTCATTCCTTATAGCTAGGAAATCATCAGGTGCAAGGTTGAAATACCATTTCTCCATTTTAATAATTTAATGTTAGTTTTAGGGTTTGAGAAGTATGTGTTAAGTATAATCTTGGTGATGTGGTCTATTTTGATTTTGTTTGGGAATAGACGAAGAATATGTATGGTAAGAGTTCAGTGGTTTTAATAGACCTATTATAATGTTTATGATTCACTCATTAGCTAGATCTGTAAGAATAGCTAGATCCTCATCTGGTGGTAGTTTAGCATTTACAAGTTTATCTTGTATGTTTTTTGCTCTTTGGAACGCTATAAGTGGAGTATTGGGAAATATGCCTGAAAGTTTGATATCATTCTTAATGATGTCCCAATGTTTGTTAAGAGCCTGTTTGAGAGTATTTGATTCTAGGTGTCCTGTGTATTTTGTGATGAAGACAAGAGGATAGTTGTTAGTTTGGGGTGGTTTAGGTTTAAGATAGTTCGATCTTCTAGTGTGTGAAACTGTTTTTCTAATGTTGTTAATGAAGTCGCGGGTGTATCCTCGGGTTATCAGTTTTTCCGTAAATAAGTCTGATCGTTCATTTGCATCATGCACATTGCTGGAGTTCCTTATTATTCTAAGGAATTCTCCTTTAATGAAACCCGAGAATGTGGATGGTGGGTGATACTTGACCAAAGTGATGTCCAAAGTTTTGCATCTAGTGACAGCTGTTCTTAGCCATCTTGCCGTCCCAGATAACACACGGACGTCGGTCCGACGTCGGATATAAGGAGCTAGCAAAGTCGACCGGACGTCGGGATTCGTGTCGGATGCTCATCGGGGGTGCATCCTGCCGTCGACACGTAAAAGACGTTGTTCCAACGCTGGGCCGTCGTTTTGCCTACTGTCATGACGATTTTATTCCGATGTTTAAAAAGGGTTGTCCCGACGTGGGACCAACTTTTTCATGTCGACTTGAAAAGGACGTCGTTCCGACTTGGGGACAATTTTTTGCCGGCTACGGACCTTACTTATGCCGACGAGAAAAGTACGTTGGATTGTTTTAGGGCCAACTCTTTGCCTACGCTAGTGCCGATGGTATAAACATAAAAAGTACGTTGGTTTTATACTTACACCCCGGGACTTACACTTTTTGCCAACGGTCCTGCTGATTGTATACGACATGATGGTCCGACTTCGTAAAGTACGGCAACGGAAGTTGTGAAGGCATCGTAGTGAGGAGAATCCTAGTTGTAAACACATAAAACCATGACGTAGTCATACACCGACCATGATAAAGTATAAAGTACATCATGTAGTAAATGTATGACCCCGTGGTTAAACATGTTTCTGTTGACCGTTTTCTTTCACAAACATCATCAGTAAACATCTGTGCCTACCTGTTTCGAGATTTAAAAAAAGATCTAATATAGCAATAGGCCTACATTTAATAGGCCCTAACTGGTTAAACATGAGTGAATTTGATGAAGTTTAATAGGTTACACGTTAAAAATTCAAATTTGAAGAAAAATATTTAATAGAAAATACTTACTTGAACCTGCATAGGCCTATAAAGCTAGATCCTTCTACTTCTACGCAAGTGCTTGTCAAAGCCTGCTCGGCAACTATTGCAACACTAAATCTCCTCATCACTTTTCAATGAATACGAGCAGCAATCATATAAACAGTAGTACAGCCAAAAAGATATAATATTATCCATCACTTCCAAAAAATATTAACGATGTAGCGCTTGTCTCTGACTTTGTGCCATTTGAATTTCAACTGCCACGCACTGATGTATGTAATTCTACGTAGCGTGCATTGGCTGTACATGTTTACGGTAACGGAGGCCAAAAGTTCACTTCCAACGCTGGGCAACAGGGGTACTAAGATCAGTTCAAATGTTATAACGGTTTTGTATAGTCTCATCACCCGTGAGCTGCCTACTCATTTCAAAACAAACATCGTCATGATAATAGCTAGCCTATGACTGGGTCATCATTTCAACTCTAAAATCGAGATTATAATATTGCTAGACCTTCAGGCATGTGCCTATTTATTTTGGGGGGAATCTTTTAGTTTTGCGTTCATTTACACAGGTTATTATTAAGAGCGACGTGAGTTTTAACATTGTTCAACACATTATTAGTATAGCACTTTCGACCAGGTAATGTCCAGAACATGTATAAGTTGAGATTGCCGGGGGGGCTATGAATTAATTAATAGGCCTACCCGATTCCAGGCAAAGAAATTTTTAACCGCCAATTTTGTAATTTAAATTATGCAAATAAAGATCGTCCTATAGGCCTATATACGGTTCACTGTCGTTGGACCAACGTTTTACCGACTTATCCCGTCTACCCAAAAAGACGTCGTTACTCGACCGTAGGCCCGACTTTTTTCCGACTATGCATGAAAGACGCCGGCTGAGTGTTGTTGGCCCGATGTCCTTCCAACTATCTGAAGAAGACGTCGTTACATTGCCGTAGGCCCGACGCCGTTCCGAAGAAGCAAGGGCGACTCCGACGTGTTCCCACCATGTCCAACCCATTGCCAACGTAGGCCCGACGTATCGGTGTTTACTGGGGTGGCATAAGGGCTATCGGGATCGTGAATGTACAGTTTATCGCCGATAGTTTGACCTTGAATGGAGTGACTCGTTCTGCACCAGGGTCTCTTAAAAAGTTTAGGCACTCGACCTCTTTCCAAAGTGCGCAAGATTTCATCTTGGCCCTTCACGGTTATTTCTTTTTGCGTATTGTTCGTCACGAGGTATTCAGAATTGGAGTTGATCTTATGCTTGCCGACCCTCGCCCAGGTTTTACCAATGGCCACGTCTCCCACTTGCCACTCGCTAGTGTTGCGCAGCTTCATCTGGGCCCAGTAATTCACTCGATCGACCGAATTGTTTGTAAAGGCAACGTGAGGATATCTCGCGGCATCCGGAGGTAAGTCCAACCAGTCTACAACCGGAAGATATTTTCTGGCTGTAAGAAACGGATGATATGCTCGATCTTGAAGCAGTTCGTCGTAAAGCCTCATCATTCTTCGACGATCTCCCAGCGCGTATCGTTTTGGAATTTGCAACTCAAGTCTTCGAGGAAATAACTGGCGCATCACGTAATCGTAGTAGTCGTCAAAGGCAACATTGAGCTCCAGCCCCACTGGACTGTTCTGAGCTGGATCGCCGTTGGCAATGAAGATCTTGTCAGAATGAGACGCCATGAAACCGCGGATCCACTCGAGCTGAAAGACGGGGTAAAAGTAAATTTCTCCGAACAAAATGACTTTGTACTCCGAGACATCAAAGGGTTTGAAGTTTTCTTCTTCAGAGCCTCTCTGCCTTCTACCCAAAAGTCTGTGCGTGGTTATGGTGGTGTAGCCTTGCTGAATAATAGAGTCACAAAGGACATTCGTAGGGCACACAACAAGCATATCCTCCTCTTGTTTCCCCAATGCAAGGCTAGTCTGCTTTTGCCGCTTCCCGGTACTTGCCTGTAACCAATAGAGGTTCCGGAGTACGGGTCATTGGAACCTCGATTTCGTTTCCGTCGTCGTCCTCACAAAAAACTGTGTTTTCGGGCAGTCGTTCGATTATTCCCTTGGCTTCTTCATCGTCAAACTCACTCCTTGTTGGGGGGGCGTCTGGCAGTCTCGAATCTTCAACGAATCTCAATTGCCCAATTTCTTTTCCGAAGGTAAAGCCAGAAAGCGCTCCTCTAGCTTCTTTTTTCGTCAGGGTGGTGTACACGCAGTCAACTCGCACGGCAATTGAGGCGGGTCCACATGGTCCAAGCGCGGACACCATTTTGTGAAGATACATTCGCATTCCATTCAAAATCAGCGCCGCGACGGGTCGGTAGCCCTCCGATAGCTCTCGAATCACCGCATCGATCGCGAGATAAAAAGATCTGGAGCGAGTCTGAGTTTCAGCTGCCCATTGCCGTAGGCTTTCGCTTCGTCGACATCTTGGAACAGCTGACCAAAAGCAGCTTTGTTGTTTTTCCTCGCGGCAAGCCCGTACACTAGGTTAGCGACGTATTTTTTGTCTTCGTCTTGAAGGTCGGACTCGTACATTTTGTCAATAACGCTCGCTGGGTTAACCTTGAGAATCCGATGGGGCACGAGCTGTCCCAAGATCTCGAACTCGATGCCGCATTCTCGGGCGTAGCGCAAAACAGAACCGGGAACGAGATCTTGGCGCTGCGGAAAAGAATCTTGTCCGTTTTCCGAACTTCTACCAAGTAAAATGTCTCGTCAGAAATACCCCCCTCGGACATTTTCTCGAGACGATCAAACTTCGAGAATATCGGAATTTTTTTAATGTTTCGAATGAAGTGAGTGTAGGCTCGGGCCACGTCGATTCCCAGCACACTGCCATCCGGTGGCGCGCGCAAAAGACCGCATCTTGGGCCTCTCCTAAATCGATCGAACAGCTTCACAACATCTTCACTGTAATGAGAGAGTCCCGAGCGAGGAGTCACTTCGTCGGACAGCTTTTGGTCCACTTCAAAACATTTTCATGACGCTCCTCGGACCAAGCTTTTCTGTCGTCCAGTTGATCGCCGACGATGTTTCCAGAGAGAGCCCGTTTCACTCGGATTTCTGCGCGGGGGTCTTTTGGATGTTGGATCGAGAAACCGTCCACCACCCCGTTTCTGCAGGTAAGACTTCCCGGTTCAATCTTGTGATCTCGAATTAACTCCTTGATAAAATCTTCGGGTTCTTCGCTCGTGACTGCAACAATATCGGTGGTCCATTTGGCGGTCTCGCCCTTTTCAACTTCGACCGCTTCAAGATTCAAAATTTCACCCACAGAATCGACAAAGTAGAGTTTTCGTTGTTTCTCGTTGGGTCTGGGCCATTTGTCAGAAATTTCTTCAGAATTCCGCGGGCGAGGGAGTTCGAGTTCGATTTGTCGTTGAGCGTATTTCTGCCCAAACTCCTGAATGTTCTTGTTCACGGGCCAAGCGTGGTTATTGTGGATGAGGATATAGAATTTAGCAAAGTTAATCTGCATGTTTACTCGAAGTGGTTCCTACCTGCATCGAACTTTCCCTTTGATGTCAATGGCAAGACCAGGAATTCTCCACTTTTCCAACCAAACTGTGGAATGGCTCCACGACAGTTTCCACTTTTCGTCAGGTCCAGGGATGGGATGGTCGGGTTTGGCAAGTTTCCACAGGCCCTCGTAGGTAAGCAACGGATTCGGTTTTACCCTGTGCCTGTTCAAAATGAGTTTGAACTTTTGAAGAAACGCAGTTGCCATGCACCTGTTCGGTCGAAATTCCGGCGAGTCCCACTCCGTGGAGTCCGTCCAATGCGAAAAAACTTGCGGTGCGTCAAACCCTTGAGCAAGGTCCCTGTTCTCCCAGTCAAAATTTTCAACGGTGCCGTCGTCGCGGGTAATCGAAACAATTCTTACGAGGGGTTCCAGCGATTCCCTATGCGCGAACCAATCCACCATGTCCAATAACCGAATAAGTTCCTGAACAGTCTCATTGGTCGTATCCGTTAGATTTATCAGCTCTCTTTCAAATCTGTCCGCGTCAGCCCGCGTGAATTGAGCACGTTCTCTTTTGAGTTCATACCAGGTCCTGAGAGCAAGATGCAGTTTAATTTCCAACTCTACCGCGTAATATACGGGCTCGTCGGGTGGAGGATCTAGCGAACGAATGAGAGCATCTCTATTTAGACGAGGGTACCCTCGAATGCCCCTGTCTCTTGCGAGTGTTCTCAGTCTATTGACTGTCATATTCTCGAGAGCAATGGGGTTAGCCAGCAATTCTTCGAGCTGGGGTTTCGTCATTGTGGAATATCCTCTCACACCACTTTCTTTCGCTCTGCGTTTCAGTTCCCTAAGCGTAACTTGCGAAGGGGGTGGCGGCTCTGAAAGGAGATCAAGAACTTCATCCCTCGTCATACGCGAGTATCCTTTGCACCCGCGTTCTTTCGCAATACGCTTCAATTCCCGAAGCGATGAAGATGATAAATTTTGATCCATTTTATTTCAAGCTTTTTCAAAAGCGCAACATTTTTAAATCGATTTCTTTTTATTTTCAAAGGCGTCAAATTCTTAAGCCAGTATCAAAAGCACCGAATTTGCTGAAAAAATCGAGTGCTTTTAGCCACACCAAATTTATATGGAAATCTCGTGTCAAAAAGCCACTGGGCAAAAAAACTGACCCAAAAATTTGAGAAAATTGTGTGTCAAGAGCGCCTAAAAATGATGAAGGCTTTTGAGCGACGTTCTGAAGCCAGTATCAAAAAAGCACCAAATTTGCTGAAAATCGAATGCTTTTTAGCCACACGAGGTTTATAGGAAATCTCGTGTCAAAAGCCAATGGGCTAAAAACGGACCCAAAAATTTGAAAAAACTGCGTGCAACGAGCAGTCTGAAAAATGACAGTAAGACCCCTCGACGATTATAGAAATTCTTCATAAAACAAAAGCCTGCACTGCAGAAATGACACGAATTTACTGAAAAAATCGAGTGCTTTAGGCACACCGAATTTATAGAGAAATCTTGCGTCAAACCCCACTGGGCAAAAAAACGGACCCAAAAATTTGAGAAAATTATGTGTCAAGAGCGACTAAAAAATGGCACTAACCCCCTTCGACGACGTTCAGAGTTTAAAAACAAAGTTGAGTATATTGACATTCTTCTTCATGATAATAATATTGATTTGTTGTCACTCAATGAAACTTGGCTTACAAATGGTATTGATAATTCTGAAATTGAAATTAATGGTTATAATTTGTGTAGAATAGACAGGAAAAATGAAAACCATGGGGGAAATGTAATTTACATTAAGGATAATTTAACCTTTGTTGAAAAAAGCAATCTTCTTATCAATGATGTTGAAGCACTTTGGGTTGAAATATGTCTTCCTCACAGCAAACCCCATCTTAGTTGGTACTGTTTATCGTGTTCCAGATGCTAAAGCTGAATACCTGTACTGATAGGATTGATGCTATGTTTCAAAATTGTGTTTCTATGTATGATAATGTAATTGTCTTAAAACATACCAAGGGTGCGACTTGCTTTGGCTGCAGTCTTTTGGCAATGGGCTGTCCAATTCAAATTGTCAGAAATGGTGATGCCGAGATAATCGTGCTGTGAAACTCTCTGCAGCTCTTCTCCATTGATGGAATATCGGAAGAGGCTGGGTTTTTTCTTCAGGGTCACTGACATGATGGCACATTTCCCAACATTGAAGGACATAAGCCATGTATCGGCCCAGGTAGCCAGAGTTTCAAGATCTTGCTGGAGGATGTTATGATCAGATGGAGAGGCGATTTCTTTGACCGCAATGCTCTCACCTGCACAAGGCGAATGTTGGACTGGAGATGTTGATTTATATCGTTTATATACAAGAGAAATAGCGCCGGTCCCAAAACTGAGCCTTGTGGGACACCAGATGTGACTTGTTCCCATGACGAGAGACTACCATTGACTGCCACCGCCTGTTGTCTTTCACTGAGGAAGGCTGTTATCCATTTCAGGGTTGGTCCACGGATGCCATAAAAATCCAATTTTGCAGCAAGTCTATGATGTGGCACCAGGTCAAAGGCCTCGCTAAAATCTAGCAAGACCAAGTCGGTCTGACCCCGGCGATTTAGAGTTGATGCCCATTCATGAACTGAAGATATAAGCTGTGTTTGCGTGGACAGTTTTTCTCGAAATCCATGCTGAGAGTCAAGAAGAATACGATGATCTGCTAGGTGTTTTGACATGTGACTTAAAACAACGTGTTCCATTACCTTGCACACTAAGCATGTAAGGGAGATGGGCCGATAATTACCAGGGTTGGATTTTGGTCCTTTCTTGTGGATGGCTGTGACAATGGCTTTGGTCCAGTCTTCAGGAACACAGCCCTGGTTGTATGACTGCTAAGAACTGCATTGCTGGTGCTATCTCAAATGCTACGGTCTTTAGAAGTCTTGCTGGAAGCTCATCCGGGCCACCGGCCTTGTTTGGGTTGATGTTGTTTAACTGCTTAGCAACACCTTCCACTCCTATATCAAGGCAACTGATGTCTGGATACGGAGAGGGACCTTTGCTAGGTATGTCAACTGGAGATTCAACGTTCAACAGAGATTTGAACTGAGAGTTTAAGGCAGACGCTTTGGCTCTATCAGTGGCATGCAATTTGCCATCAAATTTCAAAGGAGGGATGCTGATGTTTTCGGTTTTCATGAGGCGAACATAAGACCAAAATGTCTTAGGGTTTTCTTGTAAAGAACCTCCGACAACCTCGTTCAGGTACTTTGTATGTGAGTGCCGAACAGATTTGGTGACTTTCTTGCGAAGATTTTTGTAGGCTGCCCATGCATGGGAGGAGTTGGATTTACGAGCTTTGCTAAATAGTTTATCCCGCTTGCGCATCTGTCTCTTAAGGGATTGATCAATCCATGGTAGATGGTGCTTATTACTAGACAGTTTGGAAGGGACATGCTTATACATAAGCTCAGTGAGCTTTTGCTTGATATAGGTCCAGTTTGAGTTCACACTATTATTTTCAGGATTTGACGCAAGGAATTCTTCCGTGAGTTTAGAAACATCTTCTTTTAGCAAGTCATTGTTAGCTTTTTTGAAGAGAAATATCTTGCGCTAAGGTTTGACACAGTGGTGGGGTTTTATTTCAATACTAAAAGCAACAACCAAGTGGTCTGAGATACCAGGAAGTGCTTCTATGTTGCTCACAAGATTCTGATGTGATGTAATGATTAAATCCAAGGTGCTGTTTGATGCAGGGCGAGAAACTACACGAACTAGCTGCACCAGGGAGTTTTCCATCAACAATTGTAGGAATTTTTCATGGATGGATTTTGTTCTTTGTTTAGTTGGTGTCCAAGTGTCCCAGTCTATGTCACCAAAGTTACAATCACCGCCAATTATTAAATTGGGAACTTGGCGAGGGTGTTTAGAAAACAGACTTGAGAGGGATGTATTCAAATTTTCAACAGAGGCTGAGCCTGCATTTGGAGTTCTGTAATAGCTGGCAAGGTGGATAGATTTTGCATTTGCAAATTGGAGGTTGGCCCATATTATCTCACTGTTGGAATCTAGCTCTGGTAGCTTAGTGAAGATAAGAGTATTTCTAATGGCCAAGAAAACACCGCCCCCATTGCAGTTTCTGTCTTTACGGATAATGTTGTAATGTTGAGGGAAAATAGAGTAGGTAGCAATGGAACCATCTATCTTACTCTCACAACCCATGATGATATATCTGGATCAGTGTTTTCAACTACTGCACGGAAAGCAGCTTGTTTTTTCTGACCTTTCAGGCCATCGCAGTTGATAATAATGGCTTTAAGTTTGTGCTTTTTGTTTCTGTGTTGCTGTGCTCTCTTTTGGTGCACTTTCTTTGGAGTTGAGGTACAAGACGGTTTTGCATTTTCAAGATCAATGGTCAAATCAGGGTCAAGTGACAAGTTGGTGGCACAATCAGTGGCAAGGGTTTGGAAGCTATTTTGGCTTTCAAAACTGAAACTCTCACAAAAGGATGACACTGGGCCATAATTTGGGAGCCCACAAAGGCAGCCGATCCATGAAACACGGTCTCTTGGGAGGATGTTGTAATAAGTGTTGTCGGAAATGCTTGCACAGTGTTGGTGATACCAAGTATGGCACTGGTCGCAGTAGATACCAATATTTGTGACTTCATTGTCACAGATGCCGCAACTCGCAGGTGCCTCAGAGTTCTTAATTGAATTTGATAAGGGTCCCGGATTCATTTCAACCTGACCGCTCAATAGGAGGAGGATCAATAAGTGTGGCAATTTGCTAGATTGGAAAGCCCACACTTTGGCTTCATGAGTGAATTTTTGTTGATTAATTTAATTCAATTTAATTCAATTTAAAGTAATTTAATTCAATTATTTAGCTTTGTTTACAAGCTGAACGTATTTCATGAGATGGGAAACCCCCTTGCACTTGCAAGAGTTGGTGTTTTAAGTCATAAACCCACGAAGCGATGTAATGAGAAAGGTTAATGTGTATAATTAATCTTGAGAAAATCCCTTGGATTGTGAAAAGGAGATCATTTTGGAAAGTCCCCCCCCCCCCAGGAAGTAAATGTGACAGAATGGTCTATTAAGAGATTGGGAGTATAAAATGTGAGAGCGGGAGTTTGCTGATGTCATGGGAGATTGTAAAACTCCACACGGGTGTGTTGGTGTTTCGTGCTTCAAAAAAGAAGTATGTTTTTAACCAGTTTACATAGTCAATAATTTTGCTATTTTAATACAGCAACGAAGGAGATTTATGAGTACACAAATGTGCTCTTCCTCATCAAAGGATTAAAGTTCTTCTGTCGAATTGCTGGAGTTTGCTGGGTTTATGAAAACCACACATCTGTCAAATACAGCGGAGCAGTGTTGAAGAAGCCTGTTCCCTGGAGAAAAAGCGATTGGTGAAAGAAACACCATTTTTGGAGAAAGTAGCGCAAGGAGATATATTATTGGAGAAAGAAGCATCATTTTCGTGTGAGGATTTCATACGCAAGGATATTTATAAACGCAAGTGTACAATGGACTTTGCTGATTTTCGTAGGACAAGTGAATAAGGATATATACATTAGCCGTCCAGAACATTGCAAGAACTCTAGGATCACCAACAAGAAGACCGCTGGTTAAGTACAGATAGAATAAAACTGTGATTGTGTGATTTTATTGTATATGCAATTGTTGTTATATGTACCAATAATATTTAACTTTTAATTAAAGACTCAGATTTTGTTAGCTTAATCAAACAGTGTATTTGTGTTGTGCATTCGTGTGAGTTCGGGTAAAAGGTGATTTTGGCCTTGAGTCAAGTACGACTCGTAACAATAACCCATGATCCATACCACTCCCTTCACTGGCAGAACTCCGGAGGTGGGAGGGGGAGAGGGGCGCGTATGTTTTGCTGTTAAGGGGACCCTTGTCAGTAACACTGTCACTCAAAGGCCCATATTGGTCTCCACGCATCGATATACCAAAATTACTGAAAAGGTACCCCCAAACCGTGGCACATATATGCATTGAACCAGGCTACCATCAATATAATATGGACCCATCGATATACCAAAAATAAGTCAAACATTGTTTGGTATAAAATTAACCTAGGAAACGAGGTAATTGGTATACCAAAAGGCCGAAAATTTGCGGTACATATACCGTATGGTCATTTGTACTGAGTACCACCTCGAATTGTAACATCTGTTGATTTATAAGAATAGACGAGATTAAAAAAAAAAAGCAGACTTCATAGGCATCTGATCTGTTAGTAAAAGTTTTTATCCTAGCTATTATGCTTACTTTTGAGGTAATTATGTTGGTTTTGTAAAAAAAAACACGTGATACACTTCATTTAAAGAGGAAGCCCCACCAGAGTACCGGGTAGTTGTTATGGGGTGAACCAAACTTGCCTGGTTGTCAAATATATCAGTGATAAGGTTATCTCTGAATTTGACAGGTGCTATAATGCAATAACATTAAAAGAACAATTAGCACCTGGCAAATTCACTTGTCACTGATTAATTTGATAACCAGGCAGGTTTGGTTTTCCCGAGAAGAACTGCTCTGGCGGAGCTTCCTCTTTAATGCTCTGCGTGCTAGCCATAGGCCTCAACATAAAAAGTCC
Source organism: Amphiura filiformis (assembly GCF_039555335.1). Classification (NCBI taxonomy): domain Eukaryota; kingdom Metazoa; phylum Echinodermata; class Ophiuroidea; order Amphilepidida; family Amphiuridae; genus Amphiura; species Amphiura filiformis. The sequence goes on from NW_027305509.1 coordinate 763,720, forward strand.
AAGTTTTGAGATTTTTGTCAAAATATCAAGAGCTATCTTAAGAACTACTGAACCAATACTAGGCTTGTTTGTACTCATTTTAATGCATTTTTCATGCTGATTCCAAATATGGTCATGAAAATTTACATTTCTGAAATTGTTGAATGAAAAAAAATTTGAAACATGTCGTCTGCATGCAGTCGACACCCGTGTGAAGAGAGTTAAGCAACAAACAAATGAGATAAAAAGACTTAAATACTTGCCTCTAGATATCCATATCAAATATGTCAAAACTACAATATTCCGCAATTTATTGCCGACCATAATCATGTAGGCCTATTATGAAAAGTGTATAATCATACTTTTTGCCCATTGGAGCTAGCCATAAGATTATTGTCATAGGTGACTTCAATGTCAACCTCTTGGACCAATCCCACCATCTGTTCAATGATATCTCTGATTTTATGTCTGCTCATAACCTCCATCAATCTGTCTCTGAGCCAACTTATCACTACTCCCTCTCTCATTGATCACATATATTGTAATGATCCTGATTTGATTACCAATGTCAATCACCTTCCTCCTGTTGGTGCTTGTTATCATTCTGTTATTCACTGCAGTCTTGATATTCAGCTAACCAAACCCGACGTTGTACGCCGCAAAATCTGGCAATACAGCAAAGCCGACTGGGAAAAGGCCAATTATATATTGTCCACTTACCAACTCACCAAAGGGGAGGATATTGATAGTGCATGGAATCATTTCCATTCTTTTTTCATTGACGTTATCACGGAATGTGTCCCTCAAAAGACCGTCTCATGCAAATCAAAAGATCCACCTCCTTGGTTAAATGGCGACTTGCGAAAAATGTGTCGCAAGAAACATATTCTTTTCAGAAAATGGAAAAAAAAAAATGATGAACTCTATGCCAAATACAAAACTATCAGAAACAAATTAAGTAATGAACTTAAGTATGCTAAACAAACTTTCTTTGACAATCTCCTTGACAATGATTCTCCTAGCAAACGTTTTTGGAGTTATTGCAAGTCCAGGTCAGGTAAATCTCCAATTCCTGATAGTGTTCACCATAACGTGCTCAGGTATATCGAGGTGAAAATTCTGCATAGCCTAGATGGTTTATAGGTCTATAGCTAAGAGAAACCTTTCCATAGACCTATGCTGCTTTAATTTAAAATAATTATAATCAAAAAGAGCATAATTCAGAACGCATGTAAGGGACCGTTCACAAACACTTGTTGGGGGGGGGCTGATGCAAAAGGGGAGGGGCTGAAATTTTTTGACCCTCCTATAATGTGGAGGCCTGAAAAAATAACCACAAATTTTCCTGGGAAAATTGAGTTTATCATGCTTTTCTATGGGGTTGACCAATAATTTGCATAAAAAAGGGGGGGGGCTGAAACGTTGGAGGTGGGGGGTGGGGGGGGCGCCTGGGGGGTGCCCGAAAAATTTTCGCGATGAAATTTTTTTGCATCAGGCCCCCCTAACAAGTGTTTGTGAACGGTCCCTAAAGTAGGCCTAAGATTTGCCCCTTCATTTCGCATAACACTTTGTCCAATTTTTTCTTCACAAAATGCAATGGGTGTAGCCTAGGCCCTACATGTAGTACCCCCCCCCCCCCCACCAGGGCTGTCAACTTTTTGGAATTGCTTGGCGTGAGACAGAGGCGTACCGGGATTTGCCGAATCCAATGTTCATTTTGTACCATGATTATTTGAGCCACGGCGCTCGAGAATGTGAAAAGCGGGGGGCGGGGGGGGGGTGGGGGTAGGAGCAGCGAATTATTCATGACGATGCGTGAGATTTGACTAATTTTCCAGCTTTTTGCGTGAGGTTTACTCATAGGGCCTGCACTTTGGCTCGACATTTGAAAGGGGCGTGAATTCATTTTTGGATACGCCCCTATTATAATTAGGTAATACTCGACTCACACATTCCCTATATCATGTATATGTATATACATGTACCACATGTAGTATAGTAAATCTGCCTGCTTTATCTGTATTGTGCCGTTCTTAAGCAAATACGGTAGTTAAACACGATTTCATCAAACATTATAACAATAGCTCTTTTACAGTCCCTCATTTCAAATATATAGTTTTGGTTTCTCTTTTGTTCAGAAACCAAAAATCAAGGGATTAAAAGTAGAGCTGATCTGATCTGCAATCATAACACTATTATGCTGGGAGGACACAGTATAGGGTATATAACCAGAAGTACACAATAGCCTATTGTGCTAACATAATTATTATCATGATTGATATCGGAAATCTATCCCGCGGACGACAGTTGATGCTCTCTGTCGAAGGTATAGGTGGCATATTACACTCACGAGTTCTAGGCCTAGAGATCATATACATGCGCGTATACCATGTATACTGAAGGATGGGGTGGGGTGGGGGAATTTGTTTGTTTGTATAAAACATAAACGATGCATGGAGATGATTTGATTATGAATTAGTTTATTATCCCCGGAAGCACAACCCATACCTCTTTAAGAGGGGCTCCCTCCCTATATAACCACCTCTTTCCTAAATTACCCTTTCCCCTCCTCCTCCCCTACATTCGATATCTTCATCTCGAGCTCTCCTCCCCTTCTCTTTCACTTCCAATGCTCTCTCTCATATGTTTCTCTCTCTCTCCGGCCCATATCCCCTTGCCTTCCACCCCCCACACACACACACACATCCCAATCTTCTCCCCTCTATCTTCTACTTTTTGCAGTAAAAATTGCTTCAGTAAAAGTCATTAGGTTATTTGAGGTCATATAATGGCCTTCCATCGATTCTGGTACATGGGATTAAGGACATGAATCGATTTTGTTTATAGCACCTATACAATTACAGTAGTAGCCCCTTTTGTAATGTCGAATGCAAATATTTCGATGGTCTATATATTTTCACAGTGAAATCAGCTTAGGCTATTTCGTAGTCTCAAGCCAATGCTTTCAAACTAAATCAATGCTTTTAAATGTAGACTGTTTTGTTCGACTTCTCTGCTCGTGAATATTGCACTGCGAAATTTAAACATTTCTTTTGTATACTTAGATCAGGTAACTCGAAAATCCTGTAATTTTATTCGTCACACCACTTATAAGAAACTGAAACCAAAACCGAAACTACCTGTCACAAATGTTTAGTTTTAAACAAAAGGTAGAAACAAAGAGTTCGATATCTTGTGATTCAAGTGGTTAGGCAGGACAATAGGAAACCACGTGACCAAAACCAAAACCAAAACTAAAACTATATATTTGAAATGAGGCAGTGTGCAATCATCCCGGGAAATAATTGGGCAATAATAGAGGATGTGCGTGAAATTATTGATTGGCTCCATACAAAGGAATTGAACCGGTGTCCTTCACCGTAATCATGGCGCAATGCAGTGCATTCAATCAAACGTTGTCGTCAACCTATTTGATCGTATAGTGCATTTGTTATGTGTGTGAGACGAGCTGTCGCGGTAGATTGCAATAGCTTGTAATCATGCTTTTGGGGGCACACCACTAAATCAATGCGCCATTTGTGTAACCCTAATGAGTTCCGGTAAAAAACAGAAACTTTTTGAGGTATTTTGGGCTGGTCTGTAGACTTATTAATCAGAAAGAGTGGCGAATTTTAGCTTAAATAAAAGTGTAAAGCCTATACATAAATTTGAGTCGCCAAAAAGTCGCATTTTTATAATTATTGAGAAAATAGGTCCGCGAATTAAGAAATGGCAGAATCGGGTTTGCAGTCTTGAGAGCATGTCAAAAACAGGGAGGGCGCTGTTCGCGGCCTCCTAGCGGGAAAACGAGATGGAAGAACCCCCATACATTGAAACATATGTTAAACTTTCATCGATTTGCAATCGACTGGTCATCATAAAATATTTTAAAACGAGCCCAAAAGGCCTCAAAATGAGCAAAGAAAACCGGTGTTTTTACACGCGTTTCAATGGGAAGATTATTTAGTGGTGTGCGCCCTTTTGTTGAATGAATTTGAGTACTCCGCCATATTTACGGTATGATACGTCATAATCTAGGTGATTATTTGCATTGGATGTCTTGAATACGCTGGCGAGGTTGTGTAATAATCGGATTAATGCTATAACAGTAGGTGAATACAAGTTTTGATTATATCGCGTTGCAAAGCCCCATTCAGTGATCCCAGCGAAAGTGAAAAAAAAAATCAAATTGTTACTTTTATAAAAAAAATTTAATGAAAACAATTGGCAAAAAACCCAAGAAAACGGCAGTATTGACGAAGTTGAAGCCCCATTCAAATACATGTAGCTAATTTATATAGGGGTACCTGCAGGTAATATGGGACCATTAAGGACGTTTAGCTTATGTGCATAAAAACTATAGAAGATATGCCCAAAAGAGATTGTTATGATGAACAACCTGTCCTTTAAGATTAATAAAACAGGCAATGTTATCTTGTTTTTATGTTTGTTTGGACGCTATGACGTCAAAATGACGTCATCGTCAAGTGTCCCATATTACCTGCATGTGCAGGTAATATGGGACACTGTGTTATCTCTATGGTGAAAATCAAAATGTTCAGAAAATCACTCTTTTGTTCTAAAAACATTTTTGTTACATGACATTACTCGTTGACTGCCGATAAAACGCCCAATAAAGACTTAGTCACCGGACCGCGCCGGCCAGTTAAAGTACATGCCCTATCACACCACTCCACACCATACATAAATTCTCCCAGTCACATTTCCCAAATATGAAATTAAAAAAGTCAAATTTTAATTTACTTCTTTTAAAGTTTGGCAGAGGCGGGGTTCGAACTCACGGCGCAACGCTTAGTACTCTATGAGCCTAGCGCCTTAGACCACTCGGCCACTTGTCTTGTTATTCATTTGAAACTTATTTAAAAATATAATCGCTACCACGTGACAAGCAAAGACAGAAAACGTATTATATTTTGGAATTTTATCATTAATGTGTATTATAATAGAGCTACCATTATTTATATTGTTGAATTCTCAAGCGCATCATTTCGAATTGGGTTTTTATTCCTAAAGCCCGATACTGATTTCATCGCGGGATGCTGAGATGTTTGAAAAGCATCGCAGCATCGCATACCGCTGCGAAGTGGAGTCAGGATCGGGCTTAATTCGAACCACCAGCATCCATGGTTCGATGTAGAGAGTCTTTCCTATTCAGAGGAAATATTGCAATTACACACCTTATTGCCTTTTAACAATAACCAATGACACTAGCACGTAATTCCAATCAAGCACCAATCTTTAATCCTATTGTTGAAGAGGATAATAAGCTTATACTTATGTATAGCATTCGTATAAAAGCTTAAGTCTTTGTTTGCTTTGGTTAAGTCCTGTTCAAGTGGTGGATTAACCAACAATTAACAATGAGAGTACATTCCTGATCCTCGTTCAGTTGGCGATGATTTGAAGTGACCGCCAATTATGACCATTTGATATTTAATAGGGGCCTACCAGCAATGTGGAAAAAAAGAAATAATGTAGTGCCAAAATAATGTACCCTTTTACGGAAGGAGCAAAGTTTAACAAGTTGCAACTCCGCTTCTGCAGTACGAATGTCAGCGGCGAATGTCAGGTTATTATTTCCCAGTCTTGAAAAAAAAATAGCAGGCAGAGGTGGGAATCGATCCCGGTACCTCCCGGTTAAAAAGAACTGTGCAAAACCACTAAGCCAACTAAATATATGTCGTGAGATGCTTGACATTAATCTTTGATATTGCTGAATGGAACAAATCGCGGAATTAAATCAGTAATAAAAGAAGTAGATTCTTATTTAGCGGCCAAATTGGATAAAAGGGGAAATATTTGTCCCTGCTCTAAAGAAAATATAGGTTAGAAAATTATCAAATAAAATTAAATTAAAAATTGAGACTTTATATTTATTTATTTCACAAGGCGGCATTTTCACAGACAAACACTGTATATGCTAAAAACTCGACCCTCATTACTAAATGATGGCGTAGCTCAGTGTTAGAGCATCAGACTGGTAATGTCAATATCGTTGGTTCGAATCCGCCTGCCAGCAATGGTTATTATGATTTTAATGCTACGCTACAATTTGTTCAATTTTTTTCATTTATTTATTTATTTATTCATTCATTCATTCATTCATTCATTCATTCATTCATTCATTCATTCATTCATTCATTCATTCATTCATTTATCTATTTATTTATTTATTTATTTATTTATTTAAATAATTTGATATATTTGAAAGGGGTATTTGAGCAATTTGAAATTTTTACCCCCGTATAATCCTATGGGGTCATTTTGAACCCACTCCCTCCCAAATTGCCAAAACCTATGAGTTTAAATCATACATAATGACAGTACGTCAATCATGAGTGGTCACTGCATTTATTTGGGAATGGGTAGGCACTGCAGCTTGATTCACCATCCACAACATGATAATGTGTGCACATGCTACATTATATACACTTGTAGGCCTATGTTGTTGTTGGTGTATAAGTAATGGGCCTTGCAATTGAAATGCCTCAAGCTTTTAATCCGATATGCAGATTATCTATTTGTTTTCATGAATTGGAAGACATTCTTTGATGTATTACTGAGCTCAATGATCTGAAATTACTGGAGTGTGAGGTCAGCATAGAGGCCTTGCATGTGACGTATCATCCCGTAAATATGGCGGACTACTCAAATGCATTCAACAAAAGCATGATTGCACTCTACCGTGACAGTTCGTCTCACACACATAACCCTGCACTACGATCAAATAGGTTGATGACAACATTTGATTGAATGGACTGCACTCCGCCATAACTACGGTGAAGGACACCGGTTCAAATCCTTTGTTTGGAGCCAATCGATAAACTCATGCAAGGCCTCTATAGTATTTTATTAACAGAAAGTATAGAGGCCCTGCATGAAATTATCGATTGACTCCAAACAAAGGATTTGAGCCGGTGTCCTTCACCGTAGTTATGGCGGAGTGCAGTCCATTCAATCAAATGTTGTCATCAACCTATTTGATTGCAATCATGCTTTTGTTGAATGCATTTGAGTAGTCCGCCATATTTACGGGATTGTATGTCACATGCAAGGCCTCTATTCTCCAAATTCATTTCCTAATGTATGTGAGAATGATACAATAATGACATGATGAACATAATCATTGATGCATCAGTTTTAAAATAGACTAGGCGGTTACCATATTTGGCGGTTCTCGGCTGGGCGCGATTACCAGGCTGATGGTGACATATCCATATGACCCCTGGCGACCCCAAAATGACCTTCCAAAAATGTGGCTCTAAATGTTGACTGTACCCACCAAGTTTCATGCCCATACGACAGTTTTTAGTAATTTGACCTCAGATGACCCCTGGGTGACCTTGGATGACCCCAAAATGATCTAAACTTATAACTCTAAATGTTGACTGTACCCACCAAGTTTCATGCCCATATATGAGTTTTTACTAATTTGACCTCAGATGACCCGTGGTGACCTTGGATGACCCCAAAATGACCTTCAAAAATGTTGTTTTAAATGTTGACTGTACCTACCAAGTTTCATGCCCATACGACACTTTTTAGTAATTTGACCTCAGATGACCCCTGGGAGCGGACCCCGGTGTCAGATGACTTTAAAACGAACATAAACATCTTCTTGACAGGACAGAACTACACCCACCCACCGAGTTTGAGCCACGTACGACCTAGTTTCATGCCCATATGACAGTTTTTAGTCATTTTACCTCAAATGACCCCTGGGAGGGGGCCCCGGGGTCGGATGACTTAACGAACATGAACATCTTCTTGCCAGGATAGAACTACACCCACCTACCCACCGAGTTTGAGCCCCGTAGGACCTAGTTTCATGCCCATATGGCAGTTTTTAGTCATTTGACCTCAAATGACCCCTTGGAGGGGGCCCGGTGTCGGATGACTTAACGAACATAAACTTCTTCTTGCCAGGACAGAACTACACCCACCCACCGAGTTTGAGCCCCGTACAACCTACGACGGCCTTACATTAGCAGTCACAGACAAAACCTAAATCTACAGAATATATCCATTACTCGTCTCGAAAGAGCTCAAAATAAATAACTTAGACAATTTTCTTGATGTCCTTTAACATGTTTCCATAGTTAACCATCGTTAGCCATGGATATCTATGCTGTAGAACTGACCGGTGACTAAGTCCGATTTATTGGGACGTTTATCGACCATCAACGAGTAATGATTTTGAATGTTAAATGCAAATTTCAACAAGAAAATTCAATTTTCTAAACAGTTTTGCTTTTCGCATTGACAATGCACACAATTTCCTATGTGTCCCATATTACCTGCACCCATTCAGTTGAAAATCAGAGAAAATAATCATATATAAAAGGAAAGTGCCACTTTTCAGTGGAATTTTACCTGCTGATAAGCTTAACCCATCACCTAAAGATCATAAAAAGTGACAAATGCACCCTCAGTACCAGAGTATTTGGATACACAATCATAAAATGTGGCGTCATTGATTTTATATCAGGCCAAAAAAACGACGTAAATTTTTGGGCAATTTCACTCTTTTTGGCATTGATTTCCAAGAGTTTGATACACAAACTCCAAAACTGCATTTCTAGAAGCACAATTGGTGTCTCTAAACACTTAACAAATCAACTTAAAGTGTGCAACTTCTCTAAGCTACTTTTTGTTAAAATGAAAACAGGTGTCCCATATTACCTGCTGTCCCATATTACCTGCAGCTACCCTATACTGTCAGTATATAAATTACAGATTCACGTAAATGCATTATTTTTGTCTTAAATAGGCCTACACGGTTTAGGGCTGAACCACTAGCAGAAGACACCAAGTTGATGTTTTATGACCTTTGACACTCTTTTGTGGCGAGTGACATGGTCAGTCTTAATTCACGCCGAGTGTCCTTGACAGGTTTAACTCTGCTTCAGTGGTCATGAAAGAATTCAAAAGATAACCTCTGCCCCAACAATCCCAAGCAATTGTCTGAAACTGCTCTTCGGATGATGTATCATAAGAACTCAGTCGTCAAATGATGATAGTCATATAATGACCAAAAGATTATTACTGACTATATCATTGAAGACTGAGTTCCGCAGTCTTGTACAAAATCTGAATTTTGATGATTTTTACGATCGTCCGGATGAAAAAAAATCACTGAATGGGCCGTTAGTTCCCTCCTCTCCTTACACTGGCAATATGAATCAAATAAAAAAAAAGAAAGAAAAAAAGAAAAAAAAAAAAAAAGAAAGAAAAGAAACAATAAAAGAAAAACAAATATGAAAAGTTCGAACAATATTTGGTTTATAAATTAATGTGACCGTGATGAGGCTCGAACTCACCACCTTCCGATTTAAAGCTCGAAGCGCTAGTGTACCAAATTCTGATGCCTTACCAAGTGAGCTGTGCTCCTGAGATACGAAATAAAAATAAAATAATACACTGTACACCTGCTTGTGTCGGTAATTGATTTACTCAAATTCCATAATGGTACAGTGCAACAGAGCAAAAATGCCCAAAATTTAAAAGCTATATAATTTATGACCACTATACACTACACATAAAAATACTAATACAAGGGAATTTCAACGTAAGAATCCAAACAATTAAGTACCAACATGCACAGCATTGTCCTTATATCACATTTGGGTTTTAACAAAATGTTATCAAACCTCTACTGTGATTGGCAGCTGCACAAGGCATCTCTTTGATAGTTGATAATGGCCATCCATTCAGCAAGTGGCTACTAACTGACATTGACAGGCTTGAATGAGCACTGTCATCTGCTACAAAACTGTAGGCGCGGATTTTAAAAGTACAGCTCCTATGCGTGTATAGCAAAAATCATGTAACTAAAGTACTAAATGCATTCTGCAAAATGCGCTCTGACCAATTTATAAAGCATTTCATTAGCTTTAATTTGACATAACGTTTGACATATTTGGAATTATGGTAAATCATTAAATAAAATATTTATTAATTAATCAATTATGTCAATTAATTAAAAATTTAATGCAAATATGCATATTTCTCTGACAGAATTGTAGGATTTGACAAGAGCCATCTTTCTTGTAAGTTTGATTCTTATAACATACCGGTATCGTATTGCGTCCCGTTAGTATAGTTGCAGAAAAAAAAACGCGTGCAGGACACCCCCCCCCCCCACACACACACACACCCACCCCCAGAGGATCGTACCGTTTTACAATCGTATAACATTCATTGGCGCTAGTAGTAGTAAATTCCAATTTTCTTTGCTTTACCTCACTTGTTCTGCTCAAAATTAAAGGGGACATATCTGACAGTAAAAGCTTACATTTTATGGAAATTATGTTTAACTATTTGCTTAAACAGCACAAAACAGATAAATCAGACAAATTTACTATACATAGGACTATACATGTATGGTATGCCAAGGACTGTTTAAGAATATAACATTAGATTTATGATATTTACTTCGAGGACTGTTATATATCAAATGAAATTTATTTGATATCAGAAAGACATTCTTCGTATTCAGAATGCAATTCGATATGTCTGATGTGCTCTCATGTCCCACAAAAATACTATCGAAACGCTCAAAACGCTCATTCCAGATCCCTTAATTTGGTTAATTTTCTTTGTCTTTTTTTTTCTTTTCTTGTTTTATTTATTTTTTCTTTATTTTTCTTTGATTTATATTGCCAGGGTAAGGAGAGGAGGAACTAAAGGCCCATTCAGTGATTTTTTTGATTTTTTTTCATCCCGGCGAAAAATCATCAAAATTCAGATTTTGGATACTAGACTGCGGAACTCAGTCTTCAATGATAGTCAGTAATTTTTATATTTTGGACATTATTATGACTATCATTTGAGGACTGAGTTCTTATGATCCGAGGAGCAGTTTCAGACAATTGCTTGGGATTATTGGGGCAGAGGTTATCTTTTGAATTCTTTCATGACCACTGAAGCATCCCAGTGGGCACAGGTTAGGATTTCGACGTTGTATCAACGTTGATACAACGTCGAAATCTAACCTAACCAGATTTCAACCTGATTTCAACCTAGAGATTGGTTGAAATCATGTTGAAATTTCAACGTCGATACAACGTTGAAATTTCAACCTGATTTCAACCAACTTTCAATGCAAAAAATTAAGAAGGTTGAAATCAGGTTGAACTTCAACGTTGATACAACGTTGAAATTTCAACCTGATTTCAACCAATGTTTCAACGCACAATTTAATGGCCTTTTTAATACATAAAATATTATTAGGACGAAATAGGCCTATGCTTAGTATATTAACATGATTAAAGTAAATTATATCCATGCCGCATGATCTCCCGATTTATACCGTACTTCCGTTTCTCTTCTTCAAAAGTGGCCCGCCGCGGCGTTCACTACCTCCAACAAGCATGTTATGACACCGGGTGATACGGGGTATGCTATACGGCCCCGTCGCCGCTCAATTGGCGGGCTGATGTTGATATGGGAATTCCTACAACTTGGTGGAAGTTAGTGCGACAAGCACTTGTTGGGGGATGCAAAAAAAGGGGGGGGGGGGGGGGTTGCTTAAAAGTTTTGACCCTTCTAGGGGGAGGGGTGGCCTTGAAAAAAATAAACTATGCTCCTGTGAAAATTGAGTTTACATGATTTTCGATGAGATTGACCCATAATTTTTATGTCAAAAAGGGGACCCTGAACTATTTGAGAACTGATAATTTTTTTTGCATCAGACCCCCTAACAAGTGTTTTTGAACGGTCCCTAATAGGCCTATTGTTATTTCGCATAATCTTTTAACCATTTTACTAACACGTGATATCGCCCCGGGTATGCCCCGGTACCGCCGTCGGCGTAGCCGACGTCAGAGGTGCAGAGGTCGGCACCCATACGCGGGAGGCAACTGGGTGTGGAGTGAGTGGGCCGTACGCAGCGGTCATGTAGTCGGGCCCCTAGCCCCTGGATGGAGCCGGCCGCATCATAGGCCTCTATGTTGTCGATCGATAGTCGGCGAAAGCAGGGGAGGGGGAACGCACTCTCTCAATTTTTTTTCATGGGACGGCAAGTGTTTATAGCTACACGCACGTTTGGCAAGCTATTGTAGGTGGGTGCGTACGCTCGCGCACATTGCCGGTAGGCCCTACACACACGCGTTCGCAAGTGTTGGTGAGTACGCACGCGGGTTCGCAAATGTTTGCGAGTACGCACTCACGTTTGCAAGTTTTCATGCGTACGCTTGCGAACATTGCCGGTATGCACACACGTTTGCAAGTGTTTGCAAGTACGCACGCGCGTGCACAAGTGTTTGCAAGTACGCATGCGCAATCTCAAGTGGTTATATGATATTGCGGTTTATGGGTACCGGTACGCATGCACATACTCAAGTGTTATGGGTACGTACATGCGTTCGCGAGTTATTGCGGGTACGCACGCGCGTACACAAGTACAAACGTACGTTTGCAAGTGGTTATGGGCACGCATTTGGCATGCGAGTTCGCAAGTGTTTTCGTGTTTGCATGTGCGTTCGCAAGTGTTTATGAGTACTCGCGTGCGTGCGCAGGTTATTTTCATGTGCGCATGCCCATTCGCAAGTGTTTGCGAGTACGTGTTTTAAAGTACTCACACGTGTGCGCAAGTGTTTGCATGTACACACTCGTTCGCAAGTGTTTATGCGTACGCATGCACGTTCGCAAGTGTTTGCAAGTACGCAAGCGTGTGCACAAGTGTTTATGGGTACGCACGCACATGTGCGAGTGTTTATGGATACGCACCTGCGTTCAAAAGTTATTTCGGGTACGCACATGCGTGCGCAGGTGTTTGCAAGTACGTATCACTTTCGCCCAACACTATGAAATATTGCCCAATGTACAGCAGTGAAATGGAGTTAATACACACGTACGAGTGACGTACATGAACTTGAGGCCTAAATTTGCAAATAAAACAGGTTAGTAAACATTTAAATTTTCTTTAAAAGTCTACTTGAATTTTGGACATATTGCAGCATGTATATTTCAACTTGTTTTTCCATTTTGTATCATCAGGATATGTTAAAATAGTTAAGCTTACTAAGCAGTTAAGATACATGCCTGTTGTTCATGTTGTTCGAGCATATTCTCTAACGCAATGCGAGGGTATCCGTGAGCAAATTCGTTGCTAGTGTTTTTTGAGCAACATGCCTGCTGCATGCTGTATACGATGAATGTACCATTAGACAGACACGATACAGTCATGACAGTGCCTTGACTTGTACTTTGTAGAAGACTCGGTCAGTTTGGAATATTTGCTGGGGCAATGCAAATGTAATTAACAAACTAGGCATGCTAGGCCCCTAGCCCTAGTCATATCGTACAGTAAAATGTCTTGCTTGGTACTGCTGGGAGCATAGATAGGTGAACCCTAGGCCCTAGACTACAGTCATGTTCATGTCATGTGCATGATGTGCTAGGTCGTGTATTAAATGATTTTATATTTAGACATTACGTTACCGGTAGGGGAGTCTAGGTTGTAACTCCGTCAAGTTTTTTGATGATTTAACATATTATTTCAATGTCAATAACAATAATTTATGAAGAAAAAGATACAGGGCACAGGGGCCTATTAATATGGCTAGGCGTATTAGTAGTACCAGTAATATTTAGACAGTAATGTTAGGGCTAGGCTAGTGGCATTTTTTGAATAAAGTTCTTTTCAAATAAATAGGACTTTGGGCTCGGATAGCGACGTTTTCACGTAAGCCCCCTATTTTGTGTGGGACCTGAGAGCACATCAGACATCTAACATGTCTAATTGCATTTTGAATACGAGTAATGTCCTTCTAATATCAAATAATTGTTATTTTGTGAAATTCGATATACTATCTTTTTTAAAGTACCGGTATAATATTTTATGGCAAATGATTATCATTAAAATCGATATTTTTGAAACAGTCCTCGAAGTAAAATTGTATAAATCTAATGATATGTGGGGAAAATCTATATCTTCAATATGAAAGGTCAAAACTTTCAATTGATGGTCGGCTTTTCATCCATCCCAGGTACATACACTTAAATTAGGAGTTCGTGATCCTATCATCCTCTTTTTATGATATTTATCAATAGTTAATAATCCACGAAAAAAGCGTATTCCCAAAATTTCAGTTGATTCCGATTTTGCGTTAGTGAGTTATGCATAATTATGTGTTTTATACTGCTCTATATAGGCCATTGTTGTGTTAAATTTGACGATATTTTTGCAAAACAAATTAATCTGCAAGAAAATGTTGGTACATAACAGTATGTAGCCAGAGGTTTCCAGTGGTATAAAAATCTCAACTTTTTCGGAGAAAAGTGGGGATGACCGGATGAGGCTTTGGATCACGAAATGCCCTTTTAAGTACATGTCATTCGATTTATTAAGTTTACTTTGAGGACTGTTAAATGTCAAAAGTTGCAATTTTTAATGATTTGCCCTAATTTTTTTTATTGTATCGCGAATTTCAAAAAATCGAATTTATAAATATCATAAGGACATCACCCGTATTCAAAATTTTCGATATGTCTGATGTGCTTTCAGGTCCCACAAAAAATCTGTGCAAAGGTATAGAGCCATTTGAACAGAGGCCATTTCGTATACAAAGTGTAGGAAAATTTATTAGTATTGTGCACCCGGAAGAAGACCTTAAAAACCTATTCTATATGACCTATATTACTGACTGAGATGTCAAACAGGTTTATACCGGCCGGATTGATCCCGGTTCCTAAGCTAAAGATGTTTATAATTTTTAACTTTTTCACGTAATCTCTTTGTATTAATTAAGGACTGAAATTTCATCTGAGTTTCAATTTTGGGGAACTTTACAGATTCAGTCTTTGATCAAAAAAATGTTGAAAGGCGACGCCGCTATTTCAACGGCAAAACTAGCATTAAAACTTGTTCCGTTAGCAGTAATTCGGTCAGGGCCTACTTTTCTTGAGAAATCGATTTGTATAATTTCATATCTATTTTAGTCATTAATAGGTTAGCATCTTTCATTTAAATCAGAACATGCCGACCTCACGAAGAACATGGTCCATAACATGCATAAGGACACCACGTATCCATATACTTTTAACCGGAACTCATGCGCAGTGATTTGGTGCAATGCGCCCTTAGTCTGACTTGCCATTCAATGTAAATCAGCTCAGCGAACTTAGTTTTGTTTTTAAACATGTATAGAAACTAGAGCAAAAATAAGTAACAATTTCCCTCTTTTTGGTCCGAAGAATGGCCCTAAGAAATGTATAGCAGAATGACCCTATAAACAGTCAGGAGTAACTGGTCTACCTTCAGTATAGGGCTATCTTACATTACGCATATTTAATCATACTGCATATCTGTGCCAAATATAATGTTTCTGTGTAAATTATGGAAATAGTTGTGTTTTTAATTTAAATGATAATCCCTAAGTTGTTATTTTTGTCGTTACAGCTGACGTGTCGTTGCGCCACATGATAAAGGAATCAAAACAAGATCAGTGAAGATTGGCCATGCAATAGACAGACTATAGTCCATGACAATGTAGGCCTACAATGTATAAAGCATCAAGAAAATTGACTTAACATCAGAAAGGTTAGATGCAGCCAAAGATTTCGGATGAACTGGCCACTTGAGAGACCCATATAATTTTAAAAGAATGGCATGGAGCAACTCCTAGATCAACCCTCCTTCTTCCTGCAAATTCTGCCTTTGGGTTCATCGTAGAGCAGTTAGTGCCACGTACTACTCATCAGTTCAAGTTCTAACCTTGTTAGTCATGAAGGGTCAAAGGGTCCTTCATTCCATCTATATCCCGCAGATGGAATGTACTCCCGCCTATCAGCTATCTAGGCGCCAACCCATCAGCTTAATGATCACAGCTATTACTGCCTTGATATGTGTCTTAACATACAAAGAAAGAAGGTGAACAACTAAGCAAGCAATACAGATTCTGGTCTAGATTTTCTTGATATTGGTAGTGATGACATCATCAATGCGAAATAAGCCTACTGATAGGGTTGACGTTTTCGATGCTTATCTCCTTCAGCTAAAACTGAGCACGACAAGGATCCTTTGAACATGTGTTGAAGGGTGCGGGTGGAGTGCAAGCGCAGAACAGTTCCAAAACTATTGATCACATTCTCTGTATGATCTGATCATCAGTCTAAGAAAGTTAGTGTGAAGTTCTTCCATGAGAAAAATAAAAGTATTTAGTTGTATAATCTGTCAACAATTTCCAGTTTAGTTAGCGTATCAAAAGTCGAAGACTTAGAAACCATATGTTACAGATACCTTGCATGGTATCAGAAGTTTTAAGTAAGTTGTAACGTGAAAAGAAGATTTTTACGCGTTTTCTTCAAGTTAATATTGAATGGATATTCCAAATGCGCAAGCCAGGGAAACCCCTTAATACCATTAAATACGAGGTTCATTTAAAAAGTTCTACCTCCATCGTCACCTCTCTATCTTACGTGTCAGGCAATTGAAATTAAACATCCCAGCAAACACAAAATGTTTTCGAGATCATTCGCAAAAGGTTATAAAAGGTTGTCAGAAAACGTTTAAATGTCGGGTTATTTAAAGGTTATATTAAGGGTATAAAACGTTTTCATAACATTAAAAAACATTTTTTGATAATCTTCTGCCCAGCAAACACAAAATGTTTTAGAGAAACTTTTAAATGTCGGGTTATATAAAGGGTATAAAACTTGATACAAAACATTCTGAACAGAATGTTATTTTGGGGTTGAAAAAATATTTTGCGAAAAATGTTTGCCTAAAATATTTGCAATAACATTTTAAAAACATTTTCAAGACATTTATATAACATTTCTGTGTTTGCTGGATGCAAATATTTTAACATAATTATTTATTTAAGTGTTGACAAAATATTTGGCAAAAATGTTTGCATTGATAGTTTACAATAGCATTTTGAAAACATTGTTAAAATATTGTTGTAGTGTGTTTTTTTACAAAATGTTTTAAAACGTTTTCATGACCTTTATATAACCCGACATTTTAATGTTATAAATACGTTTTTACCTAAGCCAAAAGCCAAATTATGATTATACCCTTACATCTTGGCTACAAAATAAAAGTTATTAAATGTAATGTTTGGTTTTTATGATGTGTTTGTTGAAGCGAATACAGATTTGGTGCGCCGGAAACGGTCTGAAAAAAGGCAAGTTTGATTTAAAAGGTGGCCTATCATCAAATTGAGGCTAATTACGGTAAACTGATATGAAAAGGTGAGAAATTAGCACAAGGTTGCAGGTTTACTCAGTGGTGGCCATCTTGAAAAAACAAATTGGTCAAAAATTTGATTTTTGGACAAAATGTGATTTTTGGTCAAAATGAGATTTTTGGTCAAAAATGAGATTTTTGGTCAAAAATGAGATTTTTGGTCAAAAAGTAGATTTTTGGTCAAAAAGTAGATTTTTGGTCAAAATGAGATTTTTGGACGAAAATGAGATTTTTGGTCAAAAAGTAGATTTTTGGTCAAAAAGTAGATTTTTGGTCAAAAAGTAGATTTTTGGTCAAAATGAGATTTTTGGTCGAAAATGAGATTTTTGGTCAAAGTGAGATTTTTGGTCAAAGATGAGATTTTTGGTCAAAATGAGATTTTTGGTCGAAAATGAGATTTTTGGTCAAAGTGAGATTTTTGGTCAAAGATGAGATTTTTGGTCAAAATAAGATTTTTTGTCAAAATGAGATTTTGGGTCAAAAATGAGATTTTGGGTCAAAATGAGATTTTTGGTCAAAATTGTGAATTTTCGTCAAAAATGTGATTTTTGGTCAACGATCAGATTTTTGGTCAAAAATGTGATTTTTAGTCAAAAATGTGATTATTAGTCAAAAATGTGATTTTTGGTCAAAAATGTGACCGCTGCACACGGCACTCCACACCCGGTTGCCTGCCGCGTATGGGTGCCTACTGCACGGGGCCCTCTGCACCGACCACAACGCATGACCGCTGCGCACGACCTACCAACTCCACACCGGGTTGCCTCCCGCGCGGGGCTCCCGCGTATGAGTGCCAACAGCGCATTCTGCACCAACTACGATACGGGTGATATACCCGTGGCATTTCCCCAGGGCGATACCAGGCCTATAATCATGATATAATACACCAGCCGGCCGATTGTGAAACTCTGCACGGGTAAGTATCAATTTATTACTATTATTTAGTAATTAGGCCCTATATTTGAATGATAATTTACAAAATCGGGTTAAAATCGGGTTATAATCAGGTTGAAATCGGGTTGAAATCGGGTTGAAATCAGGTTGAAATCAGGTTGAATTTCGACGTTGATACAACGTCGATACAACGTTGTATCAAGGTTGATGCCCATTTGCAAATACAACGTGATTTCAACCTTATTTCAACGTCGAAATCGGACGTTGATACAACGTCGATACAACGTCAGAAACTGACCCGTGTGCCCACTGGGTATAGTCAAACCTGTCAAGGACACTCGGCGTGAATTGAACGGTCATAAAACACCACTTTGGTGTCTTCTGCTATCTAAAGGCCTATGGCTGATTTTGTACCTTTCGTCATTGTCATAGATGTGCTAACATAGCTTGCTAGTGCAGTGGTTCAGCCGAAAGCCGTGTGTCTAAGACAAAAAATAATGCATTTACGTGAGTCTGTAATTTATATACCGGTACTGACAGTATATAAATTAGCTACATGTATTTGAATGGGGCTTCAACTTCGTCAATACTGTCGTTTTCCTGTTTTGTTTTTTTTGCCATTTGTTTTTCATTAAAAAATTTATAAACGTAACAATTTGATTTTTTTTCACTTTCGCTGGGATCACTGAATGGGACTTTATAGCGCGGATTATTCAAAACTTGTTTTTACCTACTGCTATATAGTATTAATCCGATTATTACATAACTTTGCCAGCGTATTCAAGACATAGGTTATGTAGGGATAAACTGTAGGCCTACATGGGTAAATTCAGTATCGAAGTTACGTAATGTTACTATATGTCAACGGGATCACGCGCTTGAGTTATGAACCACGATCGAAACAATCACCACACAAAGTATATGGCACTTGAAGGCATATCAAAATAGCGTGATCCGGTAACCAAGAGAATTACGTAACCACTTCGATGCTGAATAGAGGCCCTGCATGCTTTTATCGATTGGCTCCAAACAAAGGATTTGAACCGGTGTCCTTCACCGTACTCGTAATCACGGCGCAGTAGCCTACAGTCCATTCAATCAAATGTTGTCAGTGTGCGAGACGAACGATGTATAAATCTGGAGGTCACATTATCACTTATCATGCTTATTGTAAAAAGTTTGTCCAATGCATATACTGTGTGTATTGTTCCCGGGTATTGTCAGTCAAGCAAACAGGTATTATATTTTGAAAAGGCCGCTATAGTATATTCACAGGGGTGTCTTGAATGGCCAATCATATGGGACATAATCAAATTGCAGTGACTGCTTCCTTTGTTACCACATGTCAGTCATCTTGTGATTATTGGACCATGTAGGGGAAGGTGGGGCATAACGGACCCCCGGGGCAAAACGGAACCACCTGGAAAAATAGGCCTTCGCAATACTGCCGTCTATGCAAATTATATTGAGGAACACAAGTATGGCTACGAGGATTTACAACAAAAATTTTATCTGAAACAATCCACTGACATTCGAGCAAGATCGAGTCAAAAAATTACTACCCGTCTGGTGTAAGATATGTAGATGTTTAATGCGCTGAAATTTTACTTCATTAATATCGGATTCCCAAATAATTGTGTATATTGTAAACACGAAGATACTAGCCATGAGCTGTATTAAGTGCATGGCCTATAATAATATGCTACGATGTATTATGCGTGCAACCTATTTCTAAAAAAATCGGGTATGGGGCAAAACGGAACCCTAGGTGTGGGGCATAACGGAACAGGGTTCCGTTTTGCCCCGGGCGTTTTGTCCCACAGATGGGTTCCGTTTTGCCCCAATTGGACATAACTTGTCTTCACTCAAGGAACTATAGGCCTAGGCGTTATCTAGGGGCCTACTCGAACATGGTAAACACTTCGCTGAAACATAGACATATAACTAGACCTACAGATAGAATTAATGATTAAAAGTTAACCACTTACTCCACAGAAATGGTAGGCCTACTGAATATTTCTTTCTGATCAAATATTGGTCATACATATTATAGGCCTACTAGGCCTATACACCTATCCGACTTCGCCATTACTGCGGTGTCCCCGATGTAAAACTGCGGTGTCCCGAGGTCGGGGGTTCCATCCATTATTTATTGTGTGCTATACAGAATTGTACCCGGGAATTGTACACAACAGTGATATTCAATACACAATCATGAGTATTGAATTGCGAATTAAATCTCCCGCTCTGGTACATCTGTGTTGCCGTCAATAGAGGGCCAAATACAGTAAACGCTTCTCGGATTGGTGTATAAGAAGTTAACCACTCACTCCACAGAGATGGTAGGCCCACTTAATATTGTAACTGAATATAGGCCTACATATAACTAGGCCTAGGGCCTACCGATGGAACAACTGATATAAGTTTGCACCCAGGGTGCCGTTTTGCCCCATAGGGGTTCCGTTTTGCCCCGATAGTGGGGCAAAACGGTTTTTTTTTGTTGAAAATATTTCTTCATTTTTATAAAAATTGTAAGATTCAAGTTATATTGGTTAATGGTATATTAAAGGTAAATTATACAAACTTCAACTGAACATATAATTTTTACAGTCATATTACTTATGGTGACGTCACAGAGCATCCTCAAAGTTAAGTGTTCCGTTATGCCCCACCTTCCCCTAAACCTGCAAAAAACGAGCCAAAGTGCAGGCCCTATGACCCCGGGTTTACTACCTAGGCGTGAGATTATACTACCTTGGCGTGAGACCGTGAGAAAGTGACCCAATGCGTGAGACTCACGGCCAATGCGTGAGAGTTGACAGCCCTGCCCCCCCCCAAACGCGGTAAACCTTGTCATGTTCTCAATACCCTATCTCACTCATCTACTTAATTAGTGCATCTCATCATGTTCATATTCAGCTGGTGTGTTTAACTGTGATTTTATGACAGCATTTTATCTTGATGTATTGAATTTGCCCCTTATAATTTGGCTGGTCCAAATATTTATGTGCAATATTTTGTTATGTTATTTATTAATTACTGTTTATTAAATTAAATTCTTTAGTGCATCTGGTGTGTGGGGTGTGTGTGTGGAGGGCTGATAGTTCGGGTGTGAGTGTATGTAAGGTGTGTGTGTATGTAAGGGGGGTGTGTATGTAAGGTGTGTGTGTATGTAAGGTGTGTGTGGAGAATGTGGGAGTGTGTGAGCTGTGTGACTGAGATTTTGCCTCAACAAGTGCAATTAATTTCTTTGAGTAATTTTATGGTGTTTTCATGTAATTTTATATGTTTTTTATGTCTTTTAATGTAAACATTACAACTGTAATATTTCATGTAATTTGGCCTACGGGCCACGAATTTGAAATAAATTTAATCTGAATCTGAATCTGAATGTTGTAAATTTCACGTGGTCTTCATTTCGTATTTATTTGATTTGATTTACGTTGTGGCAAACCGCGACCGTACATTATGTGGACACGGTGCTTCCGATTAAAAAGGAATTTCTTCCGTCTAATCATGCAAATCTTTGCCTGTGATTGGACCGCCAATAACTACATGGCCGCCTACAGCGTCGGAAGTTCACGGTGTTAGGAAGGAAAGCCACGCATTTTGTACCCCGGGGGGGGTTCTTCCTGGTTGAAGGTATACGGGGATGTGCCACGGTTTTGGGGTACCTTTTCAGCGATTTTGGTATATCGATGGGTGGGTTTTCAGTGGATAACAATGTGCCCAATTGGGCGCATTTGGGCAAAAATGCCATTAAAGCGCCCAATTATGGCAAATTTGGGTGCTTTTTGGGTGCTTTTTCTTGAAAATTGGTATACTGATGGGTAGCAAAAACAGCAAAAAGTAGGTATAGAGAAAGTCAGCATCCGAAAGTCTGCGTGGCACACCCCCGTACAAAATTTTTCAAAGAACCCCCGGGTTTTGTACTGACTCTTCCAGCCATTTAAACATGGAAAATCCTGTTGAATTAAGTTGTACTGGTGTTCTCAATGAAGAGAGTCATGGTGGGCAAAGCGGTGCTACCCGTCAGGTCGAAGAAAGCGATTTTTACGCTCATAATGAGGAGCCTACAGCAGCCGATCATATTGTCGATAATTTCGGTTTCAGCACTGACATGACTGACACTGTGACTGTTCAACTTGAAAACACCGTTACGTATGAAGACAACGAGCAGCTTTATTCATCACCAGGCAAAAAGGTGAGGTCTGAATTTACCAGATAAAATTAGTGCAAGGAACTTAATACGATGTCCTCATTAGACTCGCAAGATTTCATATGGAAACAGTTCAGAAATTAATATGTCAGAAATTAATATTTTGTTCTGGGTCTGATTATTCGGACTAGCCGTTCCTATACATGTCCACAGACATGACAGACTTGTGTTTCCCATTTTGTGTGTAAATTTGATTTACACCCTTAAAAGACTTTGCGCCGCTTTTCCAAATAACAAATTTCAAAAACTATGCATATACCATTACCAGTTCCAATAATTGAAACTCCCGGCTCCGACTGGGAGTTCCAACAGGTACTGTGTATGTGTTTGTATGTGTTTAATGTGCATTCACATACACACTTAGCCGTCGGTACGAAGAAATCGTTGCTCCAAAAATGACTGCAAATTACACATTTGTAATAATTTTTCACAACAAAATGTGATATGGCTTATTCCATGAAGTTGGGGCACAGTACAAATTGGGAGAATTTTATAGTATAAATGCAGTTTAATATTTCTTATATGAACCTTTTCTCCTCAGTTGATATTTTCTAAATAGATATGAAGTTTAACTTTCATGTAAAAGTTACTTGAAAATTGTACCTATTATATTTTTTTATTTTTACGGGCCATTAAGTGGTTGGTGTCCAACACTTTTAGGGCAAAAATGTGACATAGAAAAAGCAAGTATGCGGAAGACAAATAAGTTCAAGTGTAACAGCAAACAGTCACAGTTTGACATAATATTACATGAATTAATGTTGGTAGTAACTAAAAAGTACATTTAAACAAAACAGAAACCAGTCAATTAAAATTTATGGGATGTCAAAATGAGCTTCCCGATGCTACACGCGGTGTCCAGAAAAATAAGTGTAGCATCGGTATAACAGCTCACCCACAGCACATACATGTATCATTCAAATCAATTTGTTTTGTGTTTTTATTGATGTAAACGTGTTTATAGGAAATTTGACCAGCATTTGTGCCTAAGCTCTTAGTCGTTTTTAAATTTCATGAGAAAATGTCACTGTGGTGTCCACGTGTAGCATCGGGAGATTTCAAACCATTATACTTGCTTACAGCAAGGTCAGTGCACATACTGACATGAATGGACTATTTTAAGATGTGACTGGGTAGGGGTTTTCAAGGGAACTTGATTTGAGGAGCTGCTATTTTACCAAAGAGTAAATATTTTGAAAAAATGGTGCGGTGTCCATGTAGCATCGGGATGTAGCATCGTGATCGAAGTATAGCATTGGGAAGTAAACAGTTAAAATTTATGTAATTTCTTCTTATATTTTGAAACTAGATGACAAACAACTAAACATATTAACTTTTGAGGGCAGGCAAACATTGTAAACTATTTATGTGTTCAATACAAATTTTTATGCACTATCAGACACGGTGTCCATGTAGCATCGGTACTCAGTTTTGTCAGTTTTATGTATTCACCAGTTTTTTAGGTATCGTTGTTTTATTTTTCTACAACTTTTAATGTCTGTAGGCCCAAATATAATTTTATAAATAACTTTACCACAAAGTATGATTACTTCTTGTGCAAAACTCACAATCCTACCGATTCTACAGGACACGGTGTCCAAGTAGCATCGGTAGAATTATGTTGAATTTTTGCAACAAAGGCAAGTTTTTTTACTTCTAGTTTCAAAATAAACTACCAGCTGTGAATCTAATACTTTCTGAACCATCCTAGGTAGCTGCAAATATATTCCTTGTGAATTTTAGATACAAAAAGAAATCAAACATAATTTTGAATAGATTTACCTGTCATCCTTCATTTTTGATGCCTCATAACTTTTGTTTCTGATTTAAGATAGTGTAATTGGTAATATTATGCGAATTTGCCATGGTAGGACATCATAAAAAAGTATTTTATTAAGACATGTCATGGACAGTATGTTTAAAATAGAGAGAGCTAGTATAAAATGGTGTCCATGTAGCATCGTGATATTTGCCTTGACTGCTGAACAACAAAGCACTACCACGAAATTCTGTACTTTCCAATGTAAAAAGATCACTTTTTTGTTGAAGTATGATAGTTGAAGTAACTAAAACACACATTACATTTAGAATTAAGTCATTTTGAAATTTTGACCCTTATGTCACACTTTGTGCCCCAACTTCATGGAGTTAGCCATATGAAAACACAGGTGAGCAATGTATGAATATATGGAGAGGTCAAACAGGTTGTTAATTATTGTCAATATTAATATTTTGTGACATTTATAATGAAAACAATTAACATTCTAGACACCCTATGGCACCTTCTACAACTTGAGAACAAGTCCTCAAACGTTCGAAATTTGTAGTTACTACAACTGTGCATATACATGTAAAACTGTACTCATTATTAGTCTCATAATGAGGATCAAAACCGTGCGAGGATCAGCATGATCAGTGACAGTGCTGTACGGTGCAAAAACTGATTGAGGAGCCAATGGCTCCTAACTTTATCAATTTAGGCGCCCAAATTTTGCTCCGGCATAAAAAAAACTGAGGCGCCAACTCATCGTATTCCAACTGCTCAAGTCATTCTGCCACAATGGTTTAAAACTACGGTAAATTTTAAGTTTTTTTAGGCTTACTTCCATTTCCAGTTCCATGACCTTACATAATTTACCACTAGTACTAACTTTATATTAGTACATCTGAGTTTGTTGTTTCATCCCTCCTCTTGTTCCCAAGAAGTTCATCAAATTCAAAGTTCTTTTTGACTTTAGTTTGACGCCACCTTCACTTACAAAAAACAGTAAAACTTTTGACCTAGATCCTATCCTATTCGCTGGCGATTAAAAGCTTCAATAGTTGGTCGCCATTGGCGCCAGGGATTAAATGTTTAGGCGCATCACAAAAAATTGGTCGCACCGTACAGCACTGGCGAGGATTCTTACAGTACGGTACCTAATTCTTGAAACGCAATGAATATATCATTTGGAATTTCGGCGAATAAAGATGATTTACATTGTAAGACGCCGTCTCTCTCACCGTGTCCCACAAAAATGATCACGAACTGTGACAAATAGAATCTAACGATTAGACTGCCATATCTGATATATCGGGAACTGTAATTTATGGCCATGTGTCTTGAACTCGCCCCATTTTGTGTTGCGCAGCCTTTTTGAGCTTATTTACGCCTTCCGAGGTTGACATAAAATTTTAAATACGCACTCCACCCCATGCAAACTATATACATTTCCTGAAAGGAAATTGCATGAGCAATCCAAATATGCCATTAAAAAAATTGTAGGGGGTATTGTTAAATTGTCCAGACTGAAATTGTCAGCTAAAATTTAACTTTTTCATTTTTCATCTTTCAAGACATATTTTTTTAACCTCTGCCCCTACATGTATCTTTAATTGCTCATCATATTTGAACTCCCCATGAAATTTCCCTTCAGAAAATGTATACTTGTATTTAAGGTAGGGTATATACCTATTTTATTACGGTTTCGGAAAATGACCTTTGACCCGTGACCTTTGACCCCACCTTTGACCTAAAACACAGCTTATCTAATACCTCTTTACTTGGGTCCAAGTTACATGGAGAGGGGCCTTATAATTTGCAAATGGGAGCAATTTAAAAATATAACTGCAATGCTCATGATGCTGTGCCTTCCATAGGGTTTATACAGCCCGCTTCCTCAGCCACCGCTTCTCAGCCACCGCCACTCTGAATAGTCCAAAAACAAATGGACATATCTCCAATACCCTAAAACACACATTAATGAATTTCGCACAGCATGCAGTATGGAGTTTCAGCTTTAAATTGACACCACACTTATGTCTGTAGTGTATGTGGTTGTCAAGTTATAAACATTTTTGGCGAAAGGATCTGGAAAAATGCAACGCCGCCACCCTTCGAGTTCAAAACACATGGCCTTAATATAGCAAAAACTTATTTAAAGTATATAAGGGCTATTTCATTATAAATGACAACATTGAGTCCCAAAAGGGGTCAAAATTCAAACTCATTTATTTCATGCAAATTCATTATCATTTCAAAGTTCAGATGGTGTGTCAATAATTCTCAAAATATTAGAGCGTCAAACCCTCAGGAACCATTAAAAAAATTAAATTGAATTTTTGCTGTGTAAAACATAGCTGCCGCCTGGAGGACATTTTTTAAACAATTTAATACACAACTTTGAAAGAGTACATATGTAACCAACATTGGGTTCATACTTATTCATATTTAGTCTGTAATAATTGTTGTATGTTCCTTTACACTTCAGTGTCTTAAATATGCCAGTTTCAATAAACAATTAGTAAATTGATACTAATCCAGATAAATGGTGCAAAATTACTACATATTTTAAGGATAAACTTTATCTTCACATGAAAAATTCATGAAATAGTCATTTTGTCCTGCCCAATAGCTACACTGATGCATAAGTGAGTATTCTGCGTCAATCTGTTGTACTAGTCATGGAAAACCTAAAATAAAAGACCTCTCCTGTGTCATTTGTTCTGGATAGGACACATTTTTTAACACATAATAAAGCATACTTTAACTTTAGAAATAGCTGCATCAATATTATTGCATCAATATTATTGCATAAAAGATCCCCAGCATTTAAAATCCACTACAAACAGGGTTAATATTCTGGTTAAATTAGGAATATTGCAATTTTTAGCTAACCAAGTTCAATGCAGAATAATATCATATGTGTTCTCAACAACTGGACAATAATTTGAACACTAAAGTGGTTTGTAAGCATAATTTGCAATAAAATGCAAAAATTTCTTGTGGGTTTGGCTCTTTGAAATTTTTATTTTTAGTTTGTTTACCAATTCATGGAAATGACATAATTGTGCTGGAGAGGACATTTGTTAAATTGCAAACAGAATCGTGGATACAGGCTTGCAAAAATGCAACAAATACCAAATCATGTGCCACCTTGGTAGAAGGAAGACCACTCTTCCTCTACAAATTTCACATTCTATGATATAATCCTTCTTATTTCAACAATTAGTAATTAACTTCAGTTCTGGAGAGGACAAATTTTTAACGCGGAACTGTGGTATCAAGAACAAGTGGTCTACTGTATGTAAAATAAATGAATTCCTCAATCAGTGCCCTGTCCCATCAATTGGTAATATAACACAGATTATACAGGTAGGGTAAGGTTTTATATTTCCTCTTTAGGGTCAGTCCATGTCAAAACAGACTGAGTGTACACCCACCCTCTTGGATTATGCTCTCCTTTGGCTCAGGGGTACCTTTCATGGACCCCTAGGTGAGGTCACAAGAAAAAATTCAAATTCAATTTCGTTTCCGAATGGCGGGCCATCTAAGTTTGGCGACCTTGACCAAAATTGGGAATTTAAGGTGTCCAAATGACAAAGCGCTCTCTTTGAGAGGCATTTTCTTCTTAATTAAATCAGTTGTGACCCTCTTTTGAATGTGGTCACTCACTGGCTGTGTCTGAAATGCCTAATGCCAAAAAAGATTGATTTCGAATTTCGTTGGGATTTCAGAGGGGGGGTCAAAATCAGCACTTCATACTGTTCAATCAAATTATCTTTGATTTTGAAGGACCCATGATAATGCCACAGTGCACTTATAGGTCCTAATTATGCTCAGAATGGATTAACCATGTGCCAATGTCTATGAGCAATTCACAAAAAGATAAATTTCTAGACCCCCTACAGAATTTTAGGCCCCCTAAAGTGGTTCAGCCACAAATGGCGCTTAAAATTAGCAAATTTTGACACCTAATAACTTTAGGTGTACACCAGATATGAATTTCTAGTCTTTTGCATCTGAAAGAATGTAGTCTAATGTTACTAGGAACATAAGATTTGTTTTGTATTTTTGTGTTTTGATATTTTCAAAAGGTCGTTGACCTATGAACATTTTTTCGTCATAGCGCCTCCTGAAAGGTCTGACACATAACAAACTATACATTTTTGGAATCCTCATGACCATACGAGTAATTTGATATATAACTTGACATAATTGGGAGCATTCTGAAAACTTGACCCCCATAACCTGTACTTTGCATGTGCATCGCTGCCAGGAAGTACATTTTTGATCCCCTTAAAAATCCATACAGAGGATTAGAAAGTAGTTTTTTCTTATTACTTGACTCAAGAGCAACTTGAAATATCAGGATAAATAATACAAATGGCTATAAAGTGATCAAAAATATAAAAAATATCATACTAAAATTGGCATTTTGTACCGTATCCTGTATGCATGGTATGTTAGGCAAAATGACTATTTTTGAAAGCGCCAACTTAATACTAAAACACAAAAAATACAAAACAAATCTTATGTTCCTAGTAACATTAAACTACATTCTTTCAGATGCAAAAGACTAGAAATTCATATCTGGTGTACACCTAAAGTTATTAGGGGTCAAAATTTGCCGACTTTAAGTGCCATTTGTGGCTGAACCACTTTAGGGGTGGCCTAAAATTCTGTAGGGGTCTAGAAATTTCTCTTTTTTTTTGAATTGCTCATAGACATTGGCATATGGTTAATCCATTCTGAACATAATTAGGACCTATAAGTGCACTGTGACATTATCATGGGTCCTTCAAAATCAAGATAATTTGATTGAACAGTACGAAGTGCTGATTTTGACCCCTCTGAAATCCCAACGAAATTCAAATCTATCTTTTTTGGCATTAGGTATTTCAGACACAGCCAGTGAGTGACCACATTCAAAAAGAGGATCACAACTGATTCAATTAAGAAGAAAGTGCCCCTCAAAGAGAGCACTTTGTCATTTGGACCCCTTAAATTCACAATTTTGGTCGAGGTCGCCAAACTTTGATTGCCCGCCATTCGCAAAAACTAAATGGAATTTGAATTTTTTCTTGTGACCTCACCTAGGGATCCATGAAAGGTACCCCTGAGCCAAAGGAGAGCAATATCCAAGAGGGTGGGTGTACACTCAATCTGTTTCGACATGGACTGACCCTTTAATGTTAACAAAAATGGAGGCATGAATTGGAGAGGACACTCATTTTTTTATTTAACGCAAAATGCCAATTTTGCAAGAATCTACGGAATTTTAACATTTTTGCACCAATTTTCACCATTCAACTTGCATGATGTTCCACACATATCATATTTTCATTGCAACAAGCACATTGCCATAGAATGTACCTAATTTTTCAAAGAATTAATTCAGAATACATGGGCAAAATGAAATGGGACTCCAAAATTGGGTTAAAATGTACCTTTTGGCAATTTTTTTAAACAAAAATAGACAGAATTCTGTAAAAATGCTCATGTAGCTTGTAGTTTGTGGCATACTTAGAATTAAGTTAATAACACTGCATTATCACCCTAATTATATCAACCAGATATGATAAAAGCCATTTTTGTGAACGTGTCATTTATAATGAAATAGCCCATAAAGCGCAGCTTTCTCCCGCGCATTTTGATACCTCTTTTGTTGCTCTACGATATCATTTGGTCGAGTTGTTGGCGCTTGAGTGGCTTCAAGTCAGATTTTGACAGTTGCACTTAAGTAGCTCCTATTCAGTTCCCGATATATATCTGACCATCTGTAATCGTTTCAATACTTTCTGGGTTGAGTTTATTTGGGTGCATTTCTGAGACATTTGGGTGTATTTCTAATACATTTGGGTGTATTCCTAATACATTTGGGACGGGTGTATTTCTGAGACATTTGGGTGTATTTCTAATACATTTGGGTGTCTTTTCATTTCAGACCGCCAACTTCACCTGTAAAGAGTGTAAGAGAGTGTTTGACGACAAAGCTAGCCTAGAGAAACATCAAGCTGAAATCTGCACAGAAACCACAGGGCACAATGAGGCTGAGAAACCCTTCGTCTGCTTAACATGTGGGAAACGATTCACCCAGCAGAGTAATCTAAGCACACATGAACAACGTCATAATGGTATGAAATCTCTCTAAAGTAGCTCTAACTCTCCATCCACAGTCAGTTTTTTGGGTGCATTCCTAATACATTTGGGTGTATTCCTAATACATTTGGGTGTATTCCTAATACATTTGGGTTTATTCCTAATACATTTGGGTGTATTCCTGATACATTTTGGTGTATTCCTGATACATTTGGGTGTATTCCTGATACATTTGGGTGTATTCCTAATACATTTAGGTGTTTCCTTACAATACATTGAATTTTGGGTTTATTCCTTTTTAAATACATTCTGGTGTATAAGAAAATAAAGACGAGAAACCCTTTGTTCAAAAGTAACCTAATATATTTAAGGTTAGCAACTTTTAAACTGTTGTGATTTGGTAGTTCACAGCATCTTGCGAATGGTAGTGAGCTTTGGCAAAATTTGCATCATTTCCAGTGTTCGATTTACTAGAAAAAAGTTACTTGCATTTGTGCAGGTAACATAGAAAATCTACCTGCACAAAGTGAAATTTTAAAGCACACAATTTAACCATAAAATAAGAAGTTTATGCTGTGAAACTAATCATCTTTTGTACTGATGAAAAAGTGAAAATTGTTGTCATTTCGTACATGTCGTAAGGGATATTTAATTACTTCTTTGATTTAGAGGCACATTGTAGGTTTCTGAATCCAACTATGTAATTTACCACTAAAATTCGGGCGAACTTCGCTATTCCGAAGATTCGCTAATCCGAAGGTTTGCTATTCTGAAGGTTCACTATTCCGAAAATTAAAAAGGTTCTCTATTACGAAGGTTCCCTATTTCAAAAAGGTTCTCTATTCCGAATATGAAAAATGGTTCTCTATTCCGAATATGAAAAAATGGGTTTTCTATTCCAAAAACGAAAAATGGTTCTCTATTCCGAATATGAAAAAGGGTTCTCCATTCCAATTTCCAAAATCTAAAAAAGGTTCTTCCGAAATATTATTATTATTAATTATTCCAAAATGAGGCCCGTAAAGGAAAGAAAAGAGCTTCTAAGTGGGTATGTAAACAGCTTTTAAATAAGCAAAGAAAAGATACCTTAATGGACCCATAAAAAAGAGACCTCGGAGGGCCCGTAAAAAGCAAAGAAGAGATATTTAGGGGTATTACACTCGATAAATTTGTGTCTATTTTGCATTTTTCTCAAAACTAATAACACAAGGGTAACAAAGTTACGTATATTATAGGGGCAAGGAATCCAATTACTACACTGGAATTTCAGTGACCCATGACAAGCGGTTCATTATTTATGATAAGAAAAGAGGTACCGCTAGGATGTACCTTATTTCCACTCATATTATACTGAACCGCTTGCCTTGAGTCACTGAAATTTCAGTATAGTAATTAGATTCCTTGCCCCAATAATATACATAACTTTTGTTACCAGTGTGTTATTATTTTTGAGAAAAATGCAAAAATAGTCACAATTTACCACAGGGGTGTAGTACCCCTTAAGCCTAATGGACAAGAAAAGAGACCTTTTTGAGTCATTTAACATGAGTTTGTTTTGGATTGCTCAACAGCGAACGTATAAAATGCATGATTCAAGAATGTTTACAGCTTGAGGATGATGGGTATATATTCCAGGGTCAGGTACAGTTGAGTATCGTCGGCATAAATTAGATGGTGAATATCATGATGAGCATTAGCGGAGCACTATACATAATAAAATCAAGTGGTCCTTTAACAGATCCTTGGGGAACACCCCAAGGTAGCGGGAAAGGATCAGAGTCTCAGAGATGGAATCTCCGATGACAACGGCTTGTTGGTGACTATCCAGATATGAAAGTAATGAAACACACCATTGTAAAGCAGTGCCATATATGCCATACCTCCTTTGGAATCTTTCAGATAACATGATGTGCTTTATTGTATCAAAGGCAGAGAAATAGTCGAGTAACAGAAGCACTGCTTGATGGCCTTTGTCAAGCGCAAGTAACAGGTCGTTGTAATACACAGCAGAGCAGTTTCCGTTGAATGGAATTGAGCGGTCATGATCCTTTCCAGGACTTTGCACATAATTGGCAGATTGGCGACAGGTCCATAGTTTTTTAACTCGTTTGGGTCGAGATTCTGTTTTTTCAAAAGCTGAAAATGTGCGATAATTTGAATGCAGTAGGCACTGTACCAGATGCAAGCGACAAGTTTGCGATTTTCTTGATATGTGGGAGCAGTACGTCAAGACACTCTTTGACCAGCCATGTTGGTATTGGATCAAGTTGGCAGCACTTAGGTGCACTCTCGTTGATGACATTTGGTTGTATTCCTAATACATTCGGGTGTATTCCTAATACATATGGGTGTATTCCTAATACATTTGGGTGTATTTCTAATTTTAATACATTTGGGTGTATTCACTAATATATTTGGGTGTATTCCTAATACATTTGGGTGTATTCCTAATGCATTTTGGGTGTATTCCTAATGCATTTTGGGTGTATTCTTTTACAAAATTTCAGGAGATAAACCTTTCAAGTGCCAGTATTGTGACCTAGTCTTTGCCAAAGCTTCCAATCTTCAGAGCCATGAAGCTAAACATACAGGACAAGGACGCTATCAGTGCCCATTCTGTGGAAAAGGCTACTCATTTCGATTTGAGCTTCAAAACCACATGCGTTCTCATCCAGGTAAGGCTACCGGTATATACAATTGGGCTATTCCAGTTTAAATCCATACACCCCCTTTGAAAGACATGACCTTAATCACCCACACAGGGGGTGTAGAATTCAAATGGAGTCTGCCATCCCATTTCAAATCTACATGTAGATCCCCTGTGTGGGAGATTAAAGTCATGTCTTCCATAAAGGGTATGAATTCTAACTGGAATAGTACATTGTACACTTAACCCGTAATATAAGGTAGTACTGTATAATTATGCCACTGACTCTGGTAGTGGTCATTAGGCTTAGCCAGTACATTGTAAGGCAGCAATGTATAATTATGCCACTGATTCTGATTCCAACTTAGAAGGCGGTAGTCTCAAATATATGGGGTGTAGTACCACCTTAACTGACCAAAAATAAGTCCAATATTGTATCGTAGTGGATAATGCGCCGGCATCCACTCCACAAAATATTTATCATTTATTCTCTAAGTCTAATTTTGGCCAATTCCACCGTTACGGACGTTACAGATACATGCAACTTGCAACTTTTAAGTGAATAGCACACATGTTTGCTGTTAGGATAACACTTTATTTCTTAGTAAGGTACTAGTACACACTCTAATGTTCAATATAATGAAGCAATTTTGTTTTGGCTTTCTTAGTTAATTAGCTACAGAAATTAGAAACGAGCGTTACGCGAAAGTGCCTGCCTTTTTGACAGATGGTACATATCCTTAAATCTCCATTCAGTTCCATGTTTTATTTTTTTCTGTTTTACTATATTGAGCAAGCCCTGACTCCATTCTATGTAAAAATGAAAAGCAAGTTTGAAATTAATACTCCTGTATCGTCCTACACTGTTGATTTAGTGTTACGGACGTTACATTTTATCTCAAATGTAACGTCCGTAACGTTTTTCACAATGAAAAAAGACTGTCAAGGTACTTCCTCAGATATTTTTCTTTACTACCTTGAAGTAGGTCTGACTTTTATCTATGGAAGCATGGTTAGCAAATTTGAAATAAATGCTCCTATTTTGAGAAATAATGTTCCAAAATTTTGTTACGGACGTTACAAAAGGCACTTTTGGCGTGGAATTGGCCTTTTTCAACCACTGAATAATAATAAAATAACCAGTATTGTTGTCCTTTGTTCTTTTTAGGAATCTCACCATATCGCCCGTACAAATGCCAGTATTGTGACAAGGCCTTCGCCAGAACCGCAAGTCGTAAAGCTCACTCCGTCATTCACACAGGAGAGCGCCCTCATGTCTGCAAAATCTGCAAGAAATCATTCCAATTCCTTTCGGAATTACAAAATCATAAATCAGCACATCCTACAATGCCAAAATCCTACGAGTGTTCTGAATGCGGGAAAAACTTTAACAGTGGCACAGTTTTGAAATTCCACGTACGAAGCTTTCATGCGCATAACAAACCAAGTACTCCGCTTTCGTGTACTATTTGCTTCAAGACTTTCAAACTTAGGTCATCGCTATGGCAACACAAAAATACCCATTTGGCGTCGTATTCATTTCCATGCGAGGAGACGGGTTGTAACAGAAAATTCAAAACGAAATCTCAACTGAAAGCACACATGATCGTGCATAACGGAGACAAAAACTTTTCATGTACTATCTGTGGGAGGCTGTTCTCGCGTAAAACGAACTTGCATGCACATATGAACACGCACGCACACAATGACGAACGTCCATACATCTGTCGTATATGTGGAAAGGGGTGCTTTTATAAAAGCGAGTTACATGTCCACGAGCGTTCTCACACCGGAGAGAAACCGTTTTCTTGTAAAATTTGTAACCAGAAGTTCTCGCAACGAGGGAATTTAAACCAGCATGAAGCTACGCACTCGGATGTCAAAATGCATACGTGTAATTACCAAGGCTGTACACGAGCATACAAGTTTCAGACCGATTTGCTGAAACATCAGAAGTTAAAACATTCAATATCAACTGAAGATAATGAATTTAGCGAAGAAAAGATTGAGAAAAGCGCCCCCACAGATAACAAATACCAGTGCAGTTCATGCGATAAGGTCTTTGTGTCAGGTTCAAGATTTAAGAACCATCACTGTGTCCCCAAAGTCAAGCCTGTGCCTAAAGTCAAACCGTTTGCTTGCAATAAATGCGATCAAAAATTTGAGAAAAGTTTCCAGCTTCAAAAGCACAGACGCCATCATACGGAATCGTTCAAGTGCAAGACATGCGACGTTGAGTTTGTAACGGAGCTTTTGCTTCAAGCTCATGAGAAAACGCACCAGAAAGAGTGTAAGGTGTGCAAGCTGGTTTTTAATGAAGAAAGCAGCTATAAAAAGCATCTAACTACACATACAATGAAAAAGAAAGACAGGAATATCACAAACCAGGAGCAGGATGGATCTCATGAATGCAGTGTTTGCGCTGAAATCTTTTCAAGTGCCCCCAACTTGAAGATGCATGAAGCTCGGATGCATGGGTTGTCACCGTTTCGATGCAAATTGTGCGTAGAAGGATTTCAACGTGCGAGTCAGCTGAAGGAGCATGAAGAAAGTCATCTGAAGGAAAGTAGACACAGATGCCATCATTGTCAAGAGCGGTTCTTGA
The DNA here is from genome assembly GCF_039555335.1 of Amphiura filiformis. Taxonomy (NCBI): domain Eukaryota; kingdom Metazoa; phylum Echinodermata; class Ophiuroidea; order Amphilepidida; family Amphiuridae; genus Amphiura; species Amphiura filiformis. Next base: position 799,140 of record NW_027305509.1, read on the forward strand.
CCAAAGCCGACTTGACGCAACACTTGCCAGAACACACTAGAATAAGAAAATTCCGCTGCGAAAGATGTGGAGAGTTTTTCAACTTTAAGAAACAGTTACACGATCATGAATGCGAAACTGAGGGCACGTTGTCGTTCACGTGTTCTTTATGTGACGAAGTCTTTACGACTGTTGTACAGTTGGAAGATCACATGTCTGCGCATGCAAGTACGGAAACATTTGAATGCTCACAGTGTATGCGTGAATTCCTGGAATTACGCGCTTTACGTGAACATGAAACCAAATACAAAGATTTGGATCCTTACCCATGTGGTTATTGTGAGTTGCGATTTTCTACAAGCGAAGAGCAGGACACTCACACTGAAATTCACAAAACCATAAAATGTCAGTTTTGTAATGAATTTTTCTTCACTACGGAGGACTTGGAAGAACATGAGATTGTACATAACGAGTTTGAATGCGCAAAATGCTCCGGAGTGTTCACGTCACAGTCAAATCTGAAGTCTCATCGCAAAGTATGCAAATCTGATCGCAAAGATGCGAAATTGAAAGATGACGGTAGCATTGTATGCGATATCTGCAACAAGTCCTTCACTCAGTTAGGCAATATGCAGCGACATAAACGGAATATGCACGGAATTGAGACAGATGATTGTGAGGTAAAACGCAAAGGTGACGATGAAGACGGGTACGTGTGCGATATCTGCAACAAATCCTTCACGCAGTTAGGTAACATGGAACGACACAAACGTAATATTCATAAAATTGAGACAGATCGTCAAGTGACGAGACGGAGGGCTGATAACGAAGACAACGCCTTCTTTTGTGATGTCTGTGATCAATCCTTCACCAAATTAGGGAATATGCAAATGCACAAGCGAAACAAACACGGTATAGAACCGTACCAATGTGAAATTTGTGATGCCGATTTCAAGATTTTACTTGAACTAAAGCGCCACATAGCTGACGCACACCCAGAGGAATCACCGACTAAATTGCAGAATTTATCAGCAAGTGATTTTATTGAAACCAGAACAGCCTCAAAACAAGCTAAGGCACAAAAAATAAGCAATAACCATGACGACGAGCCCCAATCGCATAAAACAAAATCGGCTGCTAAGAGGAAAAATGAAGAGTCAAATTCAAAGCCAGGGACGAGAAATAGCAAAAGTCATGCCGTAAATGATAACACAGATGAGACCACGCCAAGGAAAACCAGAAAAGCTACAGCAGGTGAACGCAATCATCAGGTAGGGGGCGCTACATCAGGTGAAAGCAATCGTCAGGTAGGAGGAGCTGGTGTGAAAAAGGCACCATTCAAATGCCGCCATTGCGATATCAGATTTGCATCAGCGAATAAGAAAATACAGCATGAACAAACTCACTAAAGCCAAGAAAAATTAGTTTTGTTGTCCTCCACAACTTGAGGGAGTGGGCAGGGGAGAAACTTGTAAACAAATGAAGATATCTTACCCTTCCCAGAATCATTTTGCAACATGATACATCACCTCATTACATCAAATGATACTTCTATTACTTTGTACAGGTTCCATTTGTTTTCACGTTGCAAAACAGGTCGATAATCATGAAATAAACATAATTTGCAAGTTCTGGATGTGCTCTGTTCATCACACTTTTTGTCACTGTTGACACATGTTGCACTAGACTGCGCTGCATTCCTTTTTTTTTTTTTTTTTTTTTTTTTTTTTTTGATAAACAATTTATGCGTTTCCATGCATGAAACCATTTAAAATCTATGACGAAACACATCACATCTCCAGTGACTGCCCTGCCCAGAGAAAAAAGGACTGCGGTAGTTGGATATGACCTGTGTGACCCACCATATCTTAACATATAGACTCAACCTCTTTCATCTCGAATATGAGATGAATGTTAATGAAGTAAAATTAATGTGTGTGGTAATTCTTAACCAATAACAGACAGGCAATCATACATGTTTATGCATTAGCCCAACCCACTGTGTTCATGAACCCTTACCCAACCCACGTGGGGTAGCTCTATCTGGGTCAGGTAAAGTTTTATTCAGATTTCATTTGACAGCTTAACCATCGCGTATACGTGCGACACGTCAATCGTATACATTGGACCTTGTGCAAATAATACGCGCTGGACGGCTATTCAAACGGCTTAATTTGTAAAAACCACAGGATATGTGCATAAACAGCCAAGACAGCATTTTTAATGAGGTAACATCATACCCTCTATAGAGTGCATAGTTCATTGTATATTCGAAATACAGTAGACCATTTTTCTCATGGATAGCTGAGCTGTTGAATCAGAACAGGAATGATGAGTTTTCCATGGACAGGTCAGAGAGATTAATTTAGGGAATGATAAATTAAACTGGTCTACTACAGTAGACTAATGTTGCACTAGATAGCAAATAAGTACAGAAAATTGAAATGGAAGAAATGCATTATAGGAAGTGTAAGATATCATCTCTGCTAAACCAACAAAGCCTAATGATATTACACTTTGACATAATGTAAAATGCAAAAAAAAATCATTTCAGGAATTTCAATATTATGATAACATTTCTTTTATCCAATTAATTGAAATAATGGAAAAGAAGTGTTTTTTTTTTTTCTAGTTTTCGAAACTTTGGTTCAAGCAGTGGAGGACAACCAAACAATTAATTGTTGTGGTCTAAAGGGCTATTGGTAAAGACATAAATACTTATTGTTCTCAACTACAATCCATACACCCTATGGAAGACATGAACTTATTATCTTCCACATAGGGAGTGTGAACATCCATTCAAGTACCACCATTTGAAATTCACACTAGTTACCTGTGGGAGATTAGGTGAATGTCTTCCATAGGGGTGTATGGATTCCAACCGGAATAGTCAAAGTACATACTATTGTAAACTGATTGTAAATTTATAAAGTGCCTTGGTTTATTCAGCCCCAGAGGTTTGTACTAAAGACAGAAGGCAATTATAGGTACCAGCTGTTATGGTAGCGCACAATATACAGCCTGTCTCAAAAACAATTGTGCAAGTGAAAAGCGCCCTCTTTGGCAATTAGAAAATACTGTTATGACATGATGCTTACATCAAAGTCAAGGGCATAGTCTTAGCTCTCAAATGCCGTTTGTTCTGTTCAATTTGCATGGCATTTGAGAGCTAAGACTGAAGCTCCCTTGACGTTGATGTAAGCATCATGGCACAACAGTCTTCTCTAATTGCCAAAGAGGGTACTTTTCACTTGCACAATTTTTTTTTAGACAGACTGTAGAATGCAAAAATACTTCCTATATACCTTTGTACAGAAGCCAACCGTTTTTAATCTGTGATGAATCCACACTTTTAAAGACTAGCGTATATGTATACGCGATAGCAAACCCGCGTATGCGTGAGCGCATAAAATTCGTCATGCCTGGAACCTATGTGCATATGTTTACGAGTTGAATTCAGTATTTTGGAGGTAGGGGCTAAACATTGCCATTTTATTCTGTAGTACATTTTATTGCTGATATCAACATAGAAATCACCAATCATTTTGTGAGGCTGTATGGAAATGATTAACTGACATTCCTCATGCTTTGATCATGTGAATTATCTTTAGCTTGTTTTCGTTGTTGAAAGGGATTCAATCATGTTCCGCTGTTGTTCATACCGTTTAACAGCTCATGTCTGGTGCATCGTGTGATTTACTTCACTGCTGCCCTCGCGAAGTGAAGTAAACTACGCAAACGATGTGGACGCATCGTTGTTAAACAATGATAAACAACTGTGAAACATGATTGAATTCCTAATGCAAATACTGTCAAAATGTCTAGGGCAGCTGATGGTGTACAGGCACAACCCAACTTAGATTGGCATGCCAATGTACAAAATTATATTTTAAGAAATGTATAAATTATTTAAAAGAGTGTGCGTAGCCTTATTAATTTGTTTTACACATCTGGACCCATTTACAGCCTTACACATCACTGCGTCCGGCCACAATGATCCATTATGTTAAAATGTAAAAATGAGCTCGTTTTAAGTGCCACCTGAGTCTAAAGGACTCAACTATCCTTACAAAATAAATAGGCCTTGCCTACTGTATTGTTTCATCTAAACCGACCTCTTTTTTTTTACATAATGAGCCATTGTGACCAAACGCAATGATGTGTGATGCTAATCACGCTATAAATGTGTTAGGACTTAAAAGTTGTGGGACCTATGGTTTATAAATGTAGTTTTCAACAATATTCAACTGAAGAACATTTCAGTTTTAATACAGGGCTGTATATACATATTATTATATTTTAGTTTTTCACATTTTAATGGACTCTTGTCAAACTTGGAAAAGTAGGTGCACTCTGCATGTAATTTAAAATACACTGTGACCCACTTCAACCTGAATCTTCCACAGAGGGAGGGTGAGTTTCAATGGAGGTAGTTAATGTGTTGATTCCATTTAAAATTCATACTCCCCCTGTGGAAGATATTACCAAAATCTGTTGAGCACTTACGGATTGGCCCAATTCCAGGTTTATTCTTTGTGTAAGAGAGCATGAAATAATAGATTCAGGGTTAGGGTAATTAGGTTAGAATTAGGATTAGAGTTAGGATTTGTGTTTTGTGCTTTCTTACACGAAGGATACACCCAATTCCAAGTCGTGTGGTTCATTCAGCATGGACAGTGTACTACATGTATGTAACAAAATGTATTATGGCAAGTACGATCTATGTGTAAGAAAACTAATTTTATATCTATTCTGTACCATTTTATATTATGTATCTTATTCTTAGCGCTGTATTATCATTAATAATAATGTAAGGGCTTACATAACCAAGGACCATCAATGTCAGGATTTTTAAAAATCTATATATCGGCCACTCAATATCGATAAAAATCAATATATCGATTTTCCTCACAATTTTTGTGATCTGAAAATTCAAGTCACAAAGTAGAATATGGAATATAAACTTCCAACTGCAGTAAAGTGATCGATTCCAAAGGGTTTGAATCTTATGTTAGATTGGATCTTATGTTAGCATTTTTTTGGACCTGCGGCTTAGGCCTATTCTCCGTGCGGCCAATATTCCGGAAATTACGGTACTGTATTTAACTATTAATCATATTTGTATATGAAAACGCCAAAATAAAATTTCATTATGGTAATTTTGGTACCGTATCGTGTGTTACAATGGGCGAGCCCATTTGAAATCCATACACCCCTATGTGTATGGAAGACATAACCTTAATCTTCCACACAGGGAGTTTGAATTTCAATTGGGGTTACCTGAACAAGTGGCTCCATTTGAAATCCACACTCCCTGTGTGGGAGATTAAGGACATGTCTATTGTCTTCCATTTAGAGGAGTAAGGATTTCACCTGTAATAGCCTATTTGACCGATTGTAGTCAGTGATGCCAACGCCGCGCCTTAGGCGCACAATTGGGCTACTTGGCAATCACTTGCCGCTACTCAAAAAAGCATGCCGCTACTTGTCTAAAATTGGGCTACTTTTGCCAATCTCAGGCCGCAGCACTAATTTGATGTATTTTCCTTTCAATTAACCGATTTCTAAAGGTTTTGAGTCTTTGAAGCTCCAAATTGAAATTACAATGGGTTTTGTGACCATTTATTGATCGGTCAGTAACTTCCCAGTAAGTACCGGAAGTTTTAAAGTCAAGTGCTTTTCCGCCCAATTGGGTGTTTTCGCTTCTAAATTGCAAATCCGCCCAAATATCCGGTATTGGGCGCTTTTTTAGGAAGCTTGAAAAATTGGGCTACTTGAGAATCCTTTACCGCGGCCTGGCGAGTTAATGCGCCGCGCCTTGACGCTGAAAAGTTTTGGCAACACTGATTGTAGTCTCAGTGCAAGTTTGAAGGTGACAAGTGCCCATTTTCATTTTTGCAGTGAATAATTTACAATTTTTATCAAGTTGAATTCAGTGCAAAGATCATGGCAGGTTTTAAAATGGGCTGAATGGAATTTGTCCACTGTGATGTCAAGGGAGTATACCACTATAAGATTCCGCGGCCAAATGTGTAACCCGCAAAATAGTCCTCATAAAACGTAGAAATTGAGCTTTTTTTCAGCAAATAATGTGTCTGAGATACGTTTGTTTGATAACATTCTAAAGCTGAAACGGTTTTGATGAAATTACGTTCAGAAAAAATGATTTTAAATGTGTTCTGGCGGACTAATCGTGCATTTCATGTATCGATGTAAAAATCCCAAGAATTGAGCTTTCAACAGCTTTGAAATCACGGGATGGGGTAAAAATGTCAAATTTGCAAAAAACTGACATTGGCGATCTATGTGCAAAAGAAAATATATTAAAGCTTAAGGATCATCCCATAACCATGCCCAGTTTCATTGCTCTATCTATTGCAGGGAAATAATTAGAAGAGATTTCTGAGAGGCTTTTTTGCACATGTTTCAATGGGAAGCATAATGGTGGTGTGCCCCCTCAAGAGGTGTTCCAGTACAAATTATAAATGTAGCCATTGCAGATATGACTAGATACGATGAACTCAAACCCAAGTCTGACATTTTGAAAATCGAGCTCTTACCATTTTCATCATAGACCTGCACTTACGCAAAAGAAACAAATTAGCTCCATCGTTTGATCGACCATCGATGCTAGGTTAAAGGTTGATCCTTTATTTATGGAATCAATTAATTTCAAGACTTGTTAATTGTAATAACATAATTATGAATCTGTGCCTGTATTGACATTGACCAATATAAATATCTAGCATTAATTCTGATTAATTAGTTGTTAGCTCATTAATAACAAGCATCGAAGCAGCATCGACGGTTGATTCGAAGATCAAACAAATTTGTTTCTGGGGCCTTACTATAAATGTTGAAATCCTCCACATCCCTGGCAATGGCATACTCTTGCTTCCAAAATTATGAACTTTTCATACTCATTTTCTCACATTTTTATTGTATTTTTGCGCCTTATTTTGTCTTGATCTCAATTCATTATTGCAGACTTGGGTCTGATTGGGATCAGATCAGGTCATAAATCAGAGACGCCAGTTAGTTTCACTCAAAAACCTGAAAAGCGTTGAATGCAGGCCAAAAAGCAAGCCCCAAAACAGGCTGAAAATAAATGGCATCTCTGATAAATTCAATTTTTTCCTTTGTAATAATAATAATATGAATTGTAGATTTAAATTGTAAATAAATGGTGACAGATATTTTGAAAACAATTGAAATGAGTTTTATTTGTTGAAGTAAACGTCCATCATTTGTGCAATTTGTTACATTTGGGCTATTCCAGTTGAAATCCATCACACCCCTGGAATATATAACATTATTATTATCTTACACACTAGGGAGTGTGAATTTCAAATGAATTACCTGAATGGGCCACTCTATCCCTAACTTCACCCCCCAACACCCACACACTCTTTTTAGATTCTCAAGCACCATGCAAAGAGAAATGTGGGGTCAATTAACAATTTTAATTGGCAAACACTATTTCAGGCCAGTCAGCGGGACGATTTGGAAACTCCCCATACATGTAGAAGCAACAATTTTAAATCAATTTTGTTTTGTAAACATCCTAGAAACAAAGTGGGCCTTTGGACCAAAACCCTGTGAAAATCATTACAGGCCTGCCTGCATGCTATCCTGTGAAATCAGCAAGGCAAACTTAATGCTGACTTCAACATCGATTCATGGTATCCGTTGCTAATTTGCAAAGCGACAAGTCTCACAAAAGTGGACCAGTGTAAGATTATCATTTTACAATTTGAGTTCAGGCAGGGTCTTAGCTAAAGGGTTGAGGGTTGCCTGTCATTTGAATAAAATTGCCTGTCCTAATTTGACCTTTAAAACATTTACCATTGGGGCTTCAAAGAGTTCAAATATGTGCTGATATGCGCCTTGTTCTACAAATTGGGTCTACTAAAAAGGTCAATTATTAGCTTCTCAAAACATACAATTTATAATATAGCATCTGTCGAAGGCATTAATTTTGCCCGTCCCAGGAGCAAACTGGCTGTCTAAAATGACGGCCAGACGGGTGGCTAGCTAAGACCCTGAGTTCAGGTCCATTGATTTCAAACTAATGGCCCTTGGAAAATATTGGTTTACGTCAAGCATGATTAGTGATCTTTTGCAATGGGCTATTCCATTTGAAATCCATACACCCCTTGTGGAAGACATTAGCTGAATCATCCACACACGGTGGGTTAAGATTTATGATAAACTTTTCTGACACTGGAAATGAATAACAAAGAAACAAGCAATTTAAATTTATACTGGCATTTAATTAATACTCAATCAAAACACTAACTATCAATAAATATACCATACCTGGAATATATATGTACAGGAGATGCTATTCTTTAAGATTAAAAAAACATTATTGCAAATTTGAAACTACAGACCAACCTCTTCATGATGGGACTTTCCATGCAGTGTCTATAACGTAACTGAACAATAGATCACCGAATTATGGGTAACTAGGCGGTTACCCGTATCTCGCGGTTTTCGGCTATCATAATTATTGGCTTTCGCAGATCTCAGAATCAGGGTGTGTCCTTTAAAAAAAAAAAAAAAAAAGGTCACCGTGAAAACTTTTGTTTGTTAGTCCAAGGTCCACTCATCCACCAAGTTTGAGCTCCATAGAGGCAATTTGAAATTTCTACCTTTTTTGACCTATGACCTCTTAACCGTAGGTCTGACGAAAAGGTCACCGTGGAAACTTTTGTTTGTTAGTCCAAGATCCACCCACCCACCAAGTTTGAGCTCCATAGGGGCAATTTGAAATGTCTACCTTTTTTGACCTATGACCTCTTAACCGTAGGTCTGACGAAAAGGTCACCGTGGAAACTTTTGTTTGTTAGTCCAAGGTCAACACACCCACCAAGTTTGAGCTCCATAGAGACAATTTGAAATTTCTACCTTTTTTGACCTATGACCTCTTAACCGTAGGTTTGACAAAAAGGTCACCGTGGAAACTTTTGTTTGTTAGTCCAAGGTCCACTCATCCACCAAGTTTGAGCTCCATAGAGGCAATTTTAAATTTCTACCTTTTTTGACCTATGACCTCTTAACCGTAGGTCTGACGAAAAGGTCACCGTGGAAACTTTTGTTTGTTAGTCCAAGATCCACCCACCCACCAAGTTTGAGCTCCATAGGGGCAATTTGAAATGTCTACCTTTTTTGACCTATGACCTCTTAACCGTAGGTCTGACGAAAAGGTCACCGTGGAAACTTTTGTTTGTTAGTCCAAGGTCAACACACTCACCAAGTTTGAGCTCCATAGAGACAATTTGAAATTTCTACCTTTTTTGACCTATGACCTCTTAACCGTAGGTTTGACAAAAGGTCACCGTGGAAACTTTTGTTTGTTAGTCCAAGATCCACCCACCCACCAAGTTTGAGCTCCATAGGGGCAATTTGAAATTTCTACCTTTTTTGACCTATGACCTCTTAACCGTAGGTCTGACGAAAAGGTCACCGTGGAAGTTTTTGTTTGTTAGTCCAAGGTCAACACACCCACCAAGTTTGAGCTCCATAGGGGCAATTTGAAATTAGACTTCAATTGGACTTGACCCCGGCCTTGACCTTTGACCTTAAAAAATATAAACTCGTTCTTCCTCATACCAAGCTGCACCCACCCACCAAGTTTGAGGAACGTGCGACCCCCGGTTTCAGAGAAAAGAGGCGGACAGACAAACAGACAGACAAACACACAAACAGATTCTGGTGAATTATAGTAGGATTTTAAAATATCTATGGGTTATTCCAGTTAAAGTCCATTCACTTCCTAATGGAAGACCTGATCTTAATCTTCCACACAGGGAGTGCGAATTTCAAATGGGGTTACCTGAATGGGCAACTCCATTTGAAAGCTACACCCCCTTGTGTGTGAGATTCAGGTCATGGATTAGGCCCGGGGGGGTACTCAAGTTTGGTTTTGGTAGGGACGTGCCGTTGAGAATTTGAAAGTGGACCCATAAATATACCAATTTTTCAAGAAATTTGGACCCATTGATATACCAAAAGTCAAAATTTTCGGCCAAATTTAACCCATATTGTCTTACTTTTTACAAATTTTCCCAAAATTTTGGGAAAATTGTGAAAATTTTGGCTAGATAAGGAAAAATTGGGCTATTTTCCGAAAAAATTGAGAAAATTTTGAAAAAAGGACCCATTCAGATACCAAAATAGGCTTTGAAAAAGGGGTCATTGATATACCAAAAGGCTGAAAATGCTACCCCTGTTTGCCGCCCCCCCCCGTATGGTCATTTGTACTGGGGCCCCCCCCCCCCCCCCCGGGATTAGGTTGGACCAGAGAAGATATCTTACACTTCCCACAATGCATTTCTCCCATTTTAATTTCCTTTATTGATTTGCTATCTAGTGTCACATGTGTCGATTGTCAGTGAAGAAATGTACCTCCATGAACAGAGCACATCCAGAGCTTGCAAAATGTGTTTATTTCTTGACTATCAAACCATAACTAGTTTATTCTCAAACTGAAACTCTTCAAAGTAATGGGAGTGTGATTTGGGTGTATTCTTATTACATTTGGGTGCATTTCTGAGACATTTGGGTGCATTTTTGAGACATTTGGGTGTATTTGTATTACATTTGGGCGCATTTCCGAGATATTTGGGTGTATTCCTCATGGATGAAAGAGATAACAGACCTGCGTACAATCAGTCAAAGTACTCGTGCATTGTATGCTGTGAATTATCACATATTCATGAGGGCCGATTGTTTGATTGTGCCATGTCTAACAATCATGCCAGCGTTACGTGATACGCGATAGAGCATTGCATGCCTTTGCAATTACGCGATAGACCGTAAAAAAATGCGGTAATTGCGTAGCAGTCTCACCTGTCGCATTTCATAGAACAATCGCCCCTCATTATCATGTGATGCTTAGACTTTGACTGCGAGGGTTGACTCTACTCGAATATTGAGGGGTTAGTGCAAGAAGGCTCCATCTGCAATAGCTGCCAGCTGTCATATCTTGTGATGTGTGCAGTATAGATTGCAGGAATTGTCAAATGTCTATAGGGCAGCTATTACAGATACGACCTTTCTGCACCTTCAATCAGGCTATAATAAACATCTGAAAAAAAGTAACTAACCCCACTTAAATAATGACTGTTATTCAAAAACGGGTGATTTTATTATAAATCTGTAAAATGCATTGGAAGCAGAATTTATTTTTGCACATTTTGACACCTCATGTGTAGCAACTGACTAAAAATTGAGGTCACAGTGTACATTAAATTGCAGTAAAGTGCAGTAAATTGTATTGATTTTGTATTCAGTGTAATGGAAGGAAATCTGTGGAATTATATCTGAGTGTTTTTGTATTGTAAAAATTTGTATGTAAGTGCAACTTTCAAATCAGGACCTCACTACATTAAATATTGTTTTCTGGGCTATCGTATCAAATGAGGTGTCATAATGCGCATAAATAAATTGTGTTTCCAACACATTTTACGGATTTGTAATACAATAGCCATTATTTAAGGGGGGTTAGTTACTTTTTGTGAGATGTTTATTTTATCAATTATTTACCAAGACAAACATTAGACATGAAATTGACGCTATACATGTTTTTAGTGCAACTACAAAAAAAGTGTTAATGTCCATTCAAGCCCAATTTATACATTTATTGACTTCTCATTGAATTGTGTGTTGATACTCACATTGAGGGGCTAGTATTAAATGCTCTATCTATACTGAACTGAACTGGTGCCGTATATATCTATGCCAGTGAACAATTTTTGCATAATTTTATGTACATCTAAAAATATGACACAATCTGGTCCGTGGAGGCCAAAGACGGCAAATTTGAAAAAAAAAAAAATAACAAAATGCATACGAAAATAGACATCGAAAAACTTCATATGCTATACCTTTGGTGTTTTCAGAATATGATAGCCTAATGTATAGTAATTTTCAAAACTGCCTCCTTTGGCTCCCCCATGGACCAGATTGTGTCACAAATACGACACCTGGCAGCTATAATTGCAGATGGCGTCTTCTTGCCTAAACCCCTTGATATGACCCCTTGTATTTTATGATTATTCGGCTATTCCAGTTGAAATCCACACACCCCCCTTTATCATTATCTTAATCTTCCACACAGGCAGTATGAATTTCAAATATGGTTATCTAAATGAGCAACTCCATTTGAAATCTAAACCCCTTGTGTGAGAGATTAAGGTTATGTCTTCCATTGGGGGTGTATGGGTTTCAACTGGAATAGCATCATTTGTATACAGGTGAATAAGTTATGCAGTAATCGGTGATTTCTGGGCTGGTGATGTTTCTTCAGGACTTGGATTTGGTGTTTTTGGTGTCGTCTGAGTTGGGGATTTTGATGCAGGATTCTCTTGGGATGTGTGAGGCGATGGGTTGCCAGGTCGTTGCTCTGGACTCTTTGCTGGAGATGTTGTCTGGGAAGAGAAAAGAAACAAAAAATTAGAAACTTTGCGGCGGGTCAAAGGTCAGCATGACCTAGCGGCACTCAAATAGTGGAACAAATAAAGCTGACACACAAGAGTGCTGGGTGTGGTTCTATATAAAGGAGATCCCAAAGCTTGGTTGATATGGGACGTCATTTCCACCCCATGTGCATGATATTTCTCAGGAGGGGGAAAAGAACCAAATCTTTTGTTTTGACATATTGTTGGCCTTCTCAAGAACCACAAGACCTTTCATGAAATATAATTATTGGTTTCCTTCCACTAGAATCCAAATTGTTGTTCTAGTGGAAGCATGTGTATGACACAGTGTCCCATAGAACAACTCAACTTCCAGGGTGGCACAGCATGAAAAAGTGGGCAATACGGGAAGCTCATTGCCGGGAAATTTTTGGTTTTTGACCAAAAAAATAAAGAAATACATAAGGGAAATATGTCATACTGGAGGGAAATTTGATAAAACTGGAGGGAAATTCTGGATTGCTTGCAGGGAAGAAAACATTTTTTCAGCCTGTGCAGGGTGGTAACCACAAATCCCCACCACTACCATGTTTTTGTTTATATTGTATACTGCTTAAACAAAACAATCCAGGCCTAATTTACATTTCACTGCGGTTATGATGAGAAAATAATGAGCTATAATCACCAAGTACAAAAATCTGCATTTTGATGATTGTGTTATTATTATCTATTCCAGCTTCAGTGACACCTCATTAATTTCCCTGGACCTTTGGATGCATAATTTAAAATAAAATAGGTATTTAGTATTAGCATTTCACTTTGGAAAATCAATATACCGTAACAGGGCGGTGGTACATGTAGTGAAGTGCTAAAGTTTGTTCGGTTTATATAAGGCGGAAAAAATAAAGACTCATAACACTGTGTATTGATATAGAATGGCATGCACACAGTTGTGCGAGATGCGTACGCTACTTGTGCATTGCGTAATGCGTGACTGGCGCACGCTTATGTGAATTTACGCAAGCATGAGTTGGGACTTTATTGACGTGCGCAGTAACAAAAGCCGATTAATTTCCGCCTTATATAAGCGAAACAAACTTTAGTTTCCATGCCTCTCCCATGAACATTTGCCTAATCTTATCCAGGAAGATATGCATGAGGTGACCGTGTCACTGGAGTTGGAATAGATAATAGTTTACACTGGGTTAGTTATTCACAATTTCACACACACAGAACTTCAGTCAATATTATTATTGCATTTGTAAGATTATATAATACTCTAGAGGGGTGGGGAAGTACTCAAATTTCATTTTGGTAGGATGTGCAGCATGTATGGAGCACCACATTTTGGGATCCGAGAACCGATTTTCCAGCAAAATAGGGCTGAACTAAAATTTGAACAATTAGTTTTTGAAATAAAAATTGGCAAAAATATAGGTTGTGGAATATAATGTGGAGACTCCAAACTGCCCAAATTTTGGTTACAAATCGACTGCTCAGTGCCAGAAGTGGGTAAGTGCAATAGCTGCCCTGTGAACATTTGGCAATTTACAAACAGCATATTATACTCATACATGGCAGCTATTGCTCTTACCAACTTCTGGCACTGTGTAATCGAAATAGCAATTTTGGGAGTCTTTCTAATAGTACAAAAGAACTGATAACTGGAGCATGATCCCTAACTGAGGCTGGGACTTGCCCTAGCTTGACTACGGTACCGTACATAGGACCGCAGGGACGATTTTAAAGTGGTACAACAGAACAGCAGGTTATATGCGCTTGGTTATAACCCCCTGGTTATAACCGCTTGCATCAATGGGTTAGAGGTATCTAAGCTAGTTCAGTTATAATGAAGTTCAGGTCTACAGGCAGGATTAATCAGCACCATTGGGCTATTCCCAGTGGCGGCGCCAGGAATTTTTTTCCAGGGGGGGGCATTGAGGGGAAAAGTGAATTTCAGGGGAGGGGAATCAACAAAGTGTGTGCAAAATTACTGTAAAAAGGTGAAATTTTCGTAATTTTGGGTTTTTACTGGGGAGCAAGAGTTCTGACTGGGAGGTATTTGCCCCCTCATGGCACCGCCACTGGCTATTCCCCTTAAGATGCACACACCCCCTATGGAAGAGAAGACATTGCTTTATCTCCCACACAAGGGATGTAGATTTCCAATGAAGTCACCCATTCAGGTAACCCCATTTGAAATTTACACTCCTGCTGTATGGAAGAATATGGTAATTAATGTCTTCCATAGGGGGTGTGTTGAATAAACTTGAATTCATAGAATAGCCCATTCTACAATTGTCACTCAATCTTAACGTCATCCAGTTTAAGATACTGTAATTTAGTGGAAATTTTCGTGCTGCATGCATTTTTTGCGTTCCAAGCTGCTACCCTGAAAATAAAAATGGGCAAAAATATTCTTTTTGTGTGTCAATTTACGGAAACTAAGAATCACAAATTTAAAAGCTAGGGAAACAATTCAAAATTGTCAAAGCGCGTAAAATTAATTGCGCGAAAAATTCCACTTTTACAATAATTCCAAATCTAGCTACATTGTACACACTGCATAAATGCGTATTGCTATACTTACTGTATTTTCTTTTGTGAAATTCAAATCTATGTTTTTTATGTCAAATTGAAGAAAAAAGTAAGACATTTTAATACCAAAAGTGACAATGCATAATTTCCTATTCACTACATGCATGATGGGAGTGGATACCCCAATGAGGTCGAACCAAAGAGTACTGACTCTGGCCACCATGATTTTGTGCATGTGTCTCTCATGGAGCACTGCATGTGCCCTGTGAACTTTGATTGCTTGCTGCCTTGTTTGCGTTTTGCGTTTAACTTGTTGTGCCAATAATGTGTGCATGCACTTTATGCTACATGTATATGTGTGTGCAGATCTTGGTAACGCTCAATCTTACAGATGCAAATTGTTGTTGTTCATAGGGTCTTACAATAAATAATATAAAATATGCACATGCGTCACTACCAAACTTGAGATGAACCAAATTATAGTGCCAAACTATGGACAAATCCATTTGCGTTAACAGAAGGTCCATACTTCCACCCACCAGGAATCCCGCTGTCAAGCCCAGTAACCATCGCCCCAGGTAATCCACAGTGGAAAATTAGGCCTCCAGGGCGAAAAGCGAAAACGCCAAGACCATCAGCATTAAACCTAGAAACTAACCTGTGTGTTTCTTTAGTAGGTGACCCTGTTGCTAGTGTTTCTTTAGTAGGTGACCCTGTTGTTAGTGTTTCTTTAGTAGGTGACCCTGTTGCTAGTGTTTCTTTAGTAGGTGATCCTGTTGCTAGTGTTTCTTTAGTAGGTGACCCTGTTGCTAGTGTTTCTTTAGTAGGTGACCCTGTTGCTAGTGTTTCTTTAGTAGGTGACCCTGTTGCTTGTCTCACAAATGCATCGTGTCAGCATTAAACCTAGAAACTAACCTGTGCTAGTGTTTCTTTAGTAGGTGACCCTGTTGCTTGTCTCATAAATGCATCGTGTTCCATCTTGCTTCTTTGGATATCATCCACCGCTGGTTTGGATCTAGCCATACATGTTGTCACGTTACCAGGGATTTTAGGCGGCATGTCCCAAGTCCCGACAAACTGTCCCCATGGCGATTCCTTGGAGCGTGGAACGCCCTCTTTGAGATGTCCTCTATCGGTAGCAATTATCTGTGTGTAGCCATCTTGAGCTGAGGGACGCTGTATAAGGATACAAAATAAAAAAGGGTCACTCCATATCAAATCAAGGAGGCGCCCCACCTGACCCCCTCAGATTTGATTTATATTTTAGTCATACGTTGTACCTGTAAAAATATTAAAAACCTGCAAATTTGAGGTCTGTAGCTCTTACGGATTTTCTGTGGCAGCCATTTAAAGTTGGAGTAGGGGAGTCTAAATTTGGACCCAAAAGTTGCCCTTTAAATAAATTTCATCTTTGGGCGTTTGTGCCTTCTTTATAAAAAAGAAAGAGAGGTCTGAAACTTTGCATACACACTAACTGCATGCCCAATTTGTCAAAAAATAAAAAATAAAAAAAATTCTGTAATTGCGCGTTGTGTCACGGGCTCATTAAATATGCAAGAAAAAATGTACTGTTTTGTAAACTGGCAAGTTTAGCCCCCCTAAATTCACATTTTTTGTCAGATTAATTATTTTTTGTTGTCACCGATGCTATATATAGGATAAATACAATGCATACCCAAAATATTGGGGTCACAACTCATTTTCATTTCGAACAGCGCCCTCACGAAGATGGAATTTATTGCACATTCAACATTTTCAGGGGCCCAAAGTCGATGTGGTCCACCTTCAAAGTTTATAAAACATCACTTTTATATAACTACAAGTCTTAAATTACAACTTTGCTAAGTCCCAGTAATTGTATAGGTTGACTTCATATAAAATGACAAGCCCAAAGTTAACCATTTTCTTATGATTGCATGTAGTGCAAATGTGCGAATTCGGAAGGCTTGAAAGTCAAATTGGCCCCAATATTGAAAATAAAATGGAAATAAAAGTAAATAGGGCCAATAACTATGCATCTAGTCATTTATTTTCAATATTGTGGCCATTTTGACTTTTAAACCTTCCGAATTCGGCACATTTGCAGTACATGCAATCATAAGAAAACGTCAACTTTAGGCTTGTCGTTTATATGAAGTCAATCTATAAAATTAATGGGATTGAGCAAAGTTGCAATTTAAGACTAGTAGTCATATAAAAGTGATGTTTTATAAATTTTGAAGGTTGACCACATCGACTTTGGGCCCCTGAAAATGTTGAATTTGCAATAAATGTCATCTTTGTGAGGGCGCTGTTCGAAATGTAAATGAGTTGTGACCCCAATTTTTGGGTATGCATTGTATTTATCCTATATATAGCATCGGTGACAACAAAAATAATTAATCTGACAAAAATGTGAATTTAGGGGGCTAAACTTGCCAGTTTACAAAACATCTTCGTGAGGGCGCTGCACTCCAACTTTAAATGGCTACCATAGAAAATCTGTATATATTGAAAACGAAATGGAAATACAAGTAAATAGGGCCAATAACTACTCATCTAATCATTTATTTTTAATATTGTGGCCAATTTGACTTTCAAGCCTTCCGAATTCGCACATTTGCACTACATGCAATCATAAGAAAATGGTCAACTTTGGGCTTGTCATTTTATATGAAGTCAACTTATACAATTACTGGGACTTAGCAAAGTTGTAATTTAAGACTAGTAGTTATATAAAAGTGATGTTTTATAAATTTTGAAGGTGGACCACATCGACTTTGGGCCCCCTGAAAATGTTGAATTTGCAATAAATTTCATCTTCGTGAGGGCGCTGTTCGAAATGTAAATGAGTTGTGACCCCAATTTTTGGGGTATGCATTGTATTTATCCTATATATAGCATCGGTGACAACAAAAAATAATTAATCTGACAAAAAATGTGAATTTAGGGGGGGCTAAACTTGCCAGTTTACAAAACATTACATTTTTTCTTGCATATTTAATGAGCCCGTGACACAACGCAAATTACAGAATTTTTTTTTTTTATTTTTTGACAAATTGG
Source organism: Amphiura filiformis (assembly GCF_039555335.1). Lineage (NCBI taxonomy): Eukaryota > Metazoa > Echinodermata > Ophiuroidea > Amphilepidida > Amphiuridae > Amphiura > Amphiura filiformis. The sequence goes on from NW_027305509.1 coordinate 817,121, forward strand.
GCATGCAGTTAGTGTGTATGCAAAGTTTCAGACCTCTCTTTCTTTTTATAAAGATGGCACAGACTCCCAAAGATGAAATTTATTTAAGGGGTAACTTTTAGGTCCAAATTTAGACCTCCCTACTCCAACTTTAAATGCCTGCCACAGAAAATCCGTAAGAGCTACAGACCTCAAATTTGCAGGTTTTTAATATTTTTACAGGTACAACATATGACTAAAATATAAAGCAAATCTGAGGGGGTCAGGTGGGGGCGTCCTTGATTTGATATGGAGTGACCCAAAAATTAAGGTTTTTTACCAGAGATCTTCATGTCTTTGGGTGTATTCCCAAAATATTTGGGTGTATTCCTAGCACATTTGGGTGTATTCTTATTTGATGAAATGAGGTGATGTATCATGTTGCAAAGGATTCTGGGAAGGGTAATAACTTACCTCTTTGTATGTTTTGGGTGTGTTTCTAATACATTCGTGTGCATTTCTGCCGCATTTGGGTGTATAATACCTACCTCTTTGTATGTTTTGGTTGTGTTTCTAATACATTCGTGTGCATTTCTGCCGCATTTGGGTGTATAATACCTACCTCTTTGTATGTTTTGGGTGTGTTTCTAATACATTTGGGTGTGTTTCTAATACATTCGTGTGCATTTCTGCCGCATTTAGGTGTATAATACCTACCTCTTTGTATGTCTTAGGTGTATTCCTTATGGGTTCATACCACTAAATCCAGCGTGTGAAGCGGTTTCCGGTAAAAGTTTATCACGACTATAGTCCCAACTTTGCATAAAAATGTGCAAAATCGGTACAATATTAACAATTTTAGTGTTGCAAATCGTGTTTTGCTAGAACTTGTGAATGTGATCTCCACTAATTTGAACAGAAAACGCGAAAATTTGAGTGATGTTTACGATGATGAGCGCATGAACACACGAGGTCAAAACGCGGTTAGCAGTCAGACGTAAACACGGGAAAATCGGGTCTTTTTATATAGCGCTATTTTTCTCAAAAAGTAGACCTAAAATATGGTGTCATTTTCAGATATGTTATGCAGAATTTTGTTCTGATTAAAATGATATCAAATATATATTTCAAAGTAAGACGTAACTCGACTTATAGCCTAAAACGTGACCCCTGTTTTGCACGTAAAGTCTATGGAAAGCTATTTGGTGGCATGTACCCTTTAAGGAGCAATTCCATGCGTTTTCCGCGTCTTTATCTATTTAAAATGCACGCGAAGAAAAGAGGAGGGACATCAACACGCGCGTTCATGGGCGCCGCCAGGTTTTTCGCTGTATGTGCGTTTGCCGCGAATAGGCCTGCTTTTATTTCCAATTTAATAAAAGTTCCGATTTTGGTAGAAGTTTGAAACCTTTTGATATGAATAAAGAAGAGTTTCAAAATATTAAAAACATTGTTTATTGGTGTTTAAATTACAAAGAAGTTTGTCAATTTCATTGTTATTTTTAACCAATTTTTTGTCATTTAAACTCAAGTTTTGGCCTTCAATTTTAATAAAATTACATAAAAAATTAGATTTAAGATATTTAAGTTTCTAGTTTGCTTTATTTATACCACTGTCCAGTATTTTAAATTGTTATAACATGCAAAGTTTAATTTATATTAATATTTAATTTCAAATAGCCATTCATTACATTTGCTTTTTGGACAAAACGGGTTAAAAGTGACGATGGGGGGGGGGTAGGCCTACTTGATTGACATTTCTTGTCTTTTTAAATATTCTGCAGGTACTGAGAATGTTTTAATTTTGAAGTTATGCACTTGCAAAAGATGTTCAAAGAACGTTTACTATTAACATCAATTAATATCTTCATGAAAATAGCAAATCAGCAACCATTGTGCATTCATGTGCATCAAAATGACGAAAAATGGCAATTGTCGGCTATCATGCTTGTGCTTGAAATCGGCATCCTGTCTAAAGTATGAAAGAAAATAACCCAAAATTTCTTACAATTAATTCAAAATGTAGTGAAAAAGATAACAAAATCATTTTCAAGGCCTAAATACGATGTTTTAGCCTCTTCAAGGGTTCATACCACTAAATCCAGCGTGTGAAGCGGTTTCCGGTAAAAGTTTATCACGACTATAGTCCCAACTTTGCATAAAAATGTGCAAAATCGTTACAATATTAACAATTTTAGTGTTGCAAATCGTGTTTTGCTAGAACTTGTGAATGTGATCTCCACTAATTTGAACAGAAAACGCGAAAATTTGAGTGATGTTTACGATGATGAGCGCATGAACACACGAGGTCAAAACGCGGTTAGCAGTCAGGCGTAAACACGGAAAATCGGGTCTTTTATATAGCGCTATTTTTCTCAAAAAGTAGACCTAAAATATGGTGTCATTTTCAGATATGTTATGCAGAATTTTGTTCTGATTAAAATGATATCAAATATATATTTCAAAGTAAGACGTAACTCTACTTATAGCCTAAAACGTGACCCCTGTTTTGCACGTAAAGTCTATGGAAAGCTATTTGGTGGCATGTACCCTTATACATTTGGGCGTATTTCGAATACATTGGGTGCATTTCTGCCGCATTTGGGTGTATAATACCTACCTCTTCGTATGTTTTGGGTGTGTTTCTAATACATTGGGTGCATTTCTGCCGCATTTGGGTGTATAATACCTACCTCTTTGTATGTTTTGGGTGTGTTTCTAATACATTGGGTGTATTTCTGCCGCATTTGGGTGTATAATACCTACCTCTTTGTATGTTTTAGGCAGCTGCCACATCTGTAATCTCTTACTGTCAAATCCATTTTCATACTAAACGTGAAAAAAAGAAAAACATGAACATTATTATTAGAGGTTCATTTTATAGCAATGAGGATGGGGCAGCGATCATCATCTTTAAGTGCACAACCAGTGGCAGTTCCTAGGGGCAGTGGTGTAACTACGGGGGGGGGGGGGGCATCAATTCTACGCCTCCAAGTGATGAAAGTCAAAATTTTCACACAGCATTTCGGCACAAAATCAATTGAAACAACATTTTAAGACCTATATTCAAATTCTAGTAACCAAAATTGAATAGTGGCAGGCCTAGGCCTTATTTGTCCAAAATTGTGCGCGCTCCCTGCGCAATTGTTTCAAAGATTGCCCGCGTCTAAGATATTCTCAGGGGGGCGCAAATTTTGTTTCTTGCCCCGGGCGCTACCAACCCTAGTTACGCCACTGCCCAGGGGGGTGGACATGAGGGGGAAATGCCCCCCAGTCAGAACTCTTGCCCCCCCCAGTAAAAACCCAAAATTAAGCACCTTTTTGCAGTAATTTTGTGCAAAATTTGTTGATTTTTCCCCCTGAAATTCACTTTTCCCCTCAATTCCCCCCCCTCCCCGAAAAAATTCCTGGAGCTGCCACTGTGCACAACTGACTATGGCTATACATTTAGTGCAGGTTTGTGGCATAGCAACTTAGCAAGGATTTTCTATTAGGAGTGCACAGGACTTGATACAAATTTGGCCTGACATTTGGTTTTCATAGTACTTTTAATGTATAAAATTTAGCGAAATGTTGTGAGTACGGGATGTAGAATTGTCTCAGTTTGAATCCAAATGTCACAATATGATTGAAGACATATATAAAAAAGTGCAATAAATATTGTCACAGAATTGGCCTCAAAAACGGTAAAAATATGGTAAAAACAGGTTTTTTTTGATTTTTTTATTCAAAACATCATGCTTGTGGACAATGCTTGTCGGAGAATCAACAAATAGCATCAGTAGCAAGGATCAGTTACTTTGTCAATTGCAATATTTCTTTGCAGTTTTTATCCGACCTCAAATTGGCGCAGTTTACAAAATGGTTTATGGCATAGACATGAAGTCGGTTCTGGTATAGGCTAATTATCACCTCATCATCACATCAGCACTTCATCAGGGTTGCCAAACCCGCGATTTGGTAGCCCAATTGGGCGACTTTTGAAGATTTTTCCCGCGACTTTTGACAATTTCCTGTCCCATAGAAACCAATGCTGAAGAAAAAAATTGGGCGACTTTTCAACATTGGCTCCCGCGACTTCCGCTAGTTTCCTGCCCCATAGAAACCAATGGTAAAGTGAAAATTTGGGCGACTTTTTCGATTATTTGACCCATGATTCGGCTGAAATCTTTTGGCAACCCTGCTTCATTCACCGATCGATCTGCGTATCAAGTGCAGGACATAGACTATTCAAAGAGCTACATAGGAGGCACGATTTTACGCTAGCGTACGTACGAGGTCGGATAAAAACTGCGAAGCCGAAGGATCTTTAAAAGGCTGTAATTTACCTAGTGGTGCAATACTTATGTGTTCCCCTGGCCTGGGGTGGTGAATTATGGTGGGGGGGGGCAAGTGGTTTTTGGCAGGCCGAGAGGGGGGGGGGCGAGCAATTTTTGGTGAGCCGTTAGCCCGCGTACTCACACCTCCGTCACTACGATTTCCACTGTCCTTCTCCGTACGAAAGGAACAGGGCCATGATGTTTCGGGCTAGGGAGCCGTCTGGAAATTTTACCACCACCCGGTCCCGGGGGGACTCATAATTCATCCAGTTGACCAGGCAAACTTTCAAGGACAACCCAATTAAGTAGGCTAAAATATAATCAAGTCAATGTTCACCTCTATACCACCAAACTTTGTACAGCTACCAACTTAAAGGTCCGTAACCCGATCGACAGCATCATCCCCGATTTTTTTCATTGTTGATGAGGTTTTGGTATCACATAATAGATACTATTTTTCTCATTACTATCCTGAAATTTGACGCTCCAAGTCGATGTATTTCGGAGAAATCATGAATCACAGCGGTTTTTACAGGTATACCAGTTTGGAAACAATAAAAATTACTTCGGATCATGGGAAGAGAAAAAAGCGAACTACGCTAAGTGCTGAGGAGACGGTCCGCCGTATATAATTAAAACAATTCCTTGATTATTTCAGTTGGTGAAATAGCTCAATTGGCTAGCGCGCCGTTCTTTTACCCGAGAGGTACCGGTTCAAAACCCGGTATCGGAAGGTTTTTCCTCTCCATTTTTAACCCAAACTTTTTATATTCATTTGAAATGTACATATTGCAAGGGAAATATATTTTGTTTCCTTTTTTCTGAAACGGTACGAAAAACCAAAAAACCAAATATTTTCCGTTCAATACGGGCCGGCATTGCAGCATGTCAGCATTCGTCATACTGAACGGGAATTGTTGTTGTTGCATGCCTACCCAGAATGCAATTCACGTATACAAGGTATTGGATTGCAAATTTGGCTATTTATTCACATTTACGCTGAAAATGCTCTCGTTTTTTCACAAAGCAGCATAAAGGGGAGATATTTGATATTATTATGTAATTTTAAAGACAATCCATATCCAAAACCAATAGGGTTACCCCCTTTAATGTGTTTTCCAGATATTTATAGCGGCCTTTAATCTTTATGCATGCACACTGTCAGCGTCACTGCCACTCTGTACATGTGTATGGCGGTATGTCATGTATCATGTATGCGCCATGGTCATGATGGTCATGGTGCGGGACTGGTGACATGTTCAGCTTAAAATTACATGAATTATAAGCTTACCTTAATTTCTTTTTATGAAAAAATAATATGATCACTGATGATATCTAAATGCACCCACCTGATTTGCACTGAAGTGTGATGACATGATTGTCTGCTAAAGATTTCTGTCAATTGGTCTGTCAATGCGGTGCTTGTGTGTGTTTTGAAATTGAAAACACGTCACTGATTGACTCCGTCCGTCCCTTCCACACATGCACATGCGAGACATTCGCAAAATGTAAACAATAAACAAATTCGATGTCATGGTAATTGTTAATCTGACCAATCACCGGTATCGTAATATTTACTGCTGCACACCCGTGCTGATTTCAATAGTATCGGGCTTTTGATTGGCTCGTTGTCCAGACGGAATATTAAAGTTAACAAGAATTCCTTTAAAGGAGAAAGGTAGACATTTTGGTTTTACACGGAAAAAGTTCCATAGGCCTAAAAAAATAGTTTGATTGATTTGGGGTTTTTTCCCAACGATTTGAAGCTGTAAATTGCCTTTGATAATAGACTACCCCGTAGTCCACTTGCCCATTGTGCATACTCTGGATATTGTATCATAGCTTAAAACTCTGATTTAATTACCGGTAGGCCTAATGTGTGCACAATTGATAGATTTTCACATCTGATCTTTTCAGTCACCCTACTCCCTCTGTTTGTTAGCTTCCCAAGTGTATAATAAACTGGCAGATTCTAAAATTATAATTGTTCAGTATTGAAGTGCCATTATAGTTATGCCATTATGATATGTTGCATTCAATGATATATAAGCCGTGTATACTTTACTTTTACTGTCACAAATATAATTATATTAGGGTAAATTGGGGTAAATGGAACGGTGGGGTAAATGGAACGCTGAGAATACAATTCCCTCAATCAAGAAAAAAATTGGGCAACATCATACCGACTGTTCCATTTACCCCAACGCCATACGTTCTGCTTTCGTTTCATACCCCAAGCGTGGGTTTACTCGGTATTTGAGTGGAAGAAAATCTCAAATGTTGTCAATGACCTTGAAGTGGTGCTACGGTTCAGTGAACATTACTAATTTAAGGGTATTGATTCCTAAATATTTGAATGTTGTGCTGAGAGTTGTCTTACAATATTGGCAATATGTTTGTTATCTACAATAACATAAATGTTTTAAACAATAAAATAGCAGATTTTAATGATGAAATTATGCAAATTAATATGCTAATTAGCTAATTAATTAGTTTGGTGTTCCATTTACCCCACAACAGATCCACTTGGGGTAAATGGAACACGGTTGACTGACTTCAAATAATATATAACATGTTAATATTTTTTTACTAATTGGTTTAATTATTATGAAATTATATACTACAAATAACTAATTCATGGTAGATTAGGCCTCCTATTGATTTTTAAAAATCTGAAAACCATTTTTTCTGTTATGTACCGAGAGAAAGTGTATTTTTACGTGGTATTTTACCATGTTTATAAAAAAAAACATGAAAACAAAATTATTTTTGTTAATCTTTTGTTTAGTCACAAAATATATGTTAAATAAAATATTCTGATGTCTTTTCAATGTAAATATAGCTATGAATGTAGGCTCCTTGCAAGTAATGCCCCTTGTTCCAATTACCCAACCAACTGTTCCATTTACCCCAATTTGTTGGGGTAACTGGAACGCCATGACTATGCATGTATTTGGACCGATACAAGAAACAAAGCCATAAAATGGGAGTTTATCTGTTAAAACAAGTTGTAAAAACATATTATCTACTTATTGAAACAAACAAAAATCATATATGGATACCCTCCTGACCACAGAAAGTGATTTATTGCTTAAGCGTTCCATTTACCCCAATTTACCCTAAACTTTTTCATAACCATTTTATACTAGTATTTTGAGGTAATAAATATCAGTATAATTTCGAGTTTAACTGAATGCGTTCGTCATGATTAATAACATATTTTAATTTATAAAAAATCGACTATGGCATAGTCTAGTTTGATAAAGGCCTTGGAACTTTTTCCCCCTTTTTTCCATTTTATTTTGTTGGGAGCATGGTTAACTAATTTTTTTAGAATGTTAATATTGCATGACTGTGGTACAGGGTGTCCCAATAAAAACAGAACCCTCTTTGCGCCCTCTTAGTTTTAAGAAATATTTTAATCGGCTCACAACTTTTGAAGATATGCTCTTTTAAAGAGATCATAGGCCTACCCGTTTTCACTCTGTCCTCGGAGGAGATTTGGCTACATCCAAGATTTAAACGAAACACACGGTTAATGACATGGATAGATAATTTGCATTAGGCTTGGGAAAGCATAAGCGAGGATCACCAGTTAGCTTCAAACATCTTCGCAACCCCGTATTACTGCTGCATTCGTAAGTATCCGGCCCACAAGGTTGGCACGCAACGCAATTGATGCAATGAGGACTGGGGCTGAGTATTCGCCAAGGAGGCAACCAGGTAGAGGGTAGAGCAGCACAGTAAACTCACTTCAAAAGAACCAAAGACAAACTAAACAGCTCTTTTCAGGGCTATCTTTTATTCCAAAAAGAGAAATGACTTATGTTGTCAATAAAAAGAAAGCAAGAAACAATAAAGTAAGAAAGTATAACATAATAAAACAAAAAGGCATAAAATAACCGACAAAAACATAAGTAATTGCAAGTATAGCAAAAGAAGTCCCATCCCACATCAATTTCGCCTAAATTAATGACACTTAACAAAATCCATAACCCATAAGCCCACCGGTAAAGCCCATTCCCTAAAATAAAGTTGTTATTTTATAAAGTTATCATCGAGGAATGTTTTATATTCATGCATGGTACATGCACTTTTCAATCTTTGAAGTAGCCAAACCTCCTCCGTGGACAGAGTGAAAAACGAATACATTTCTTTGAAAGGGCATATATCTTCAAAGGTTATGAGCCGATATATTCGATTGAAATAATTTTTTCGGTTTATTAAAGCTAACGGGTAAAGGCTTCTTTACATACCAACATATACTTGATCAACTTTTCTGGGGGGAACACCCTGTACTACTGATATTAGAAAGTTCATCGATGCCTTTATCTACTGCTGATATCAGGTAGTTCATCAATGCCTTTATCTACTGCTGATATCAGGTAGTTCATCAATGCCTTTATCTACTGCTGATATCAGGTTGTTCATCAATGCCATTATCTACTGCTGATATCAGGTAGTTCATCAATGCCTTTATCTACTGCTGATATCAGTAGTTCATCAATGCCTTTATCTACTGCTGATATCAGGTAGTTCATCAATGCCTTTATCTACTGCTGATATCAGGTAGTTCATCAATGCCTTTATCTACTGCTGATATCAGGTAGTTCATTAATGCCATTATCTACTGCTGATATCAGGTAGTTCATCAATGCCTTTATCTACTACTGATATCAGGTTGTTCATCAACGCCTTATCTACTGCTGATATCAGGTAGTTCATCAATACCACTAGGCTACTGCTGATATCAGGTAGTTCGTCAATGCCTTTATCTACTGCTGATATCAGGTAGTTCATCAATGCCTTTATCTACTGCTGATATCGGGTAGTTCATCAATGCCTTTATCTACTACTGATATCGAGTAGTTCATCAATGCATTTATCTACTGCTGATATCAGGTAGTTCATCAATGCCTTTATCTGCAACTGTTATCAGGTAGTTCATCAATGCCTTTATCTACTGCTGATATCAGGTAGTTCATCAATGCCTTTATCTACTACTGATATCAGGTAGTTCATCAATGCCTTTATCTACTGCTGATATCAGGTAGTTCATCAATGCCTTTATCTACTGCTGATACCAGGTAGTTCATCAATGCCTTTATCTACTGCTGATATCAGGTAGTTCATCATTGCCTTTATCTACTGCTGATATCTAGTTCATCAATGCCTTTGTCTACTGCTGATATCAGGTAGTTCATCAATGCCTTTATCTACTGCTGATATCAGGTAGTTCATCAATGCCTTTATCTACTGCTGATATCAGGTAGTTCATCAATGCCTTTATCTACTGCTGATATCAGGTCGTTCATCAATGCCTTTATCTACTGCTGATATCAGGTAGTTCATCAATGCCTTTATCTACTGCTGATATCAGGTAGTTCATCAATGCCTTTATCTACTGATATCAGGTAGTTCATCAATGCCTTTATCTACTGCTGATATCAGGTAGATCATCATAGCCTTAATCTACTGCTGATATCAGGTAGTTCATCAATGCCTTAATCTACTGCTGATCAACAAGTCACGCCCTTTGAAGAAATCTGGCATAAGCGCTTTTGGTCAGTGGGTTCAGGATCAAGATTGGCATGAGGTTCTTGAGTGTTGTGACACACAAAATAAAGCAGATGTGTTCTATTCAATGCTAGATATTGCCATTGATTCCTGTTTTCCTGTTAAGAAAACAAAAATGCACAATAATGATAAACCGTGGCTTACAACACATATTAAAAAGCTTATTCAGGAGCGTCATGTTGCATTTGCAAATAAAGACCAGCAGCAGTGGCGCAAACTTAGAAATTTAATGAAACGTGAAATTGAAAAAGCTAAGCTTCACTACCATGCCACCAGAATTAGGAACTTACCAACAACAGAACCTAGGAAATAGCATCAACAAATTAGAACTGTTACTAACTCTAGTAAACCTGATCTCAAGATAAACATCCAGGGTATTGAGGACAAAGATTTGAAAGGCATTGCCAATGCTATTAATTCTAATTTCGCTCATGTGTCTGATTGTTTAGATCCTCTTGACTGTAGCAGGTTACCATCTTATTTTCCAGCTGAAGAGCCAGTTCCTCGGTTATACCCATGGGAAGTTTATGCTGAGTTAAGCAAACTTAAATCTGCCAAATCTTGTGGCCTAGATCAAGTTCCGCCCAAACTGACCAAAGCGTTTGCATATGAGTTAAGTGTGCCTCTTATTTACCGATATTTTGAATACTTCATATCGTGAGGGTTATGTTCCCGAGCAGTGGAAGAAGGCAATTGTCATCCCTATTCCTAAACAGTACCCACCAAGTATTGACAAGTTGAGACCTGTTTCGCTCACATCAATTTTTGCCAAAATACATGAAATAGCTGAAGGTTTCATTGCTGATTGGGTTCTAACTGATATTCAAAATGATATTGACATCCGCCAATATGGTAATGTAAAAGGAGCGTCAACTTCTCATTATTTAGTTTCTCTTGTTCATTATCTTTTCCAGGGAGCGGAGAGGAGTCGCAATATAGGGACAGTGGTACTTACGGATTTCTCAACAGCGTTTGACCTTGTCGACCACACGCTTCTTATTGGTAAGATCGTCGATATGGGAGTCCGTAGGTCCATTGTTCATTGGATTTGCGATTTCCTCCGCAACCGTCAACAGTGTGTTAGATATCAGTGTACTTTCAGATTATTCAACTCTTCATGGTGGTGTACCCCAGGGTACAAAATTTGGCCCAATTGGGTTTCAAATTCTTATAAATGAAGCTGCCCAAGAAGCTGGTAGTCGCTGTTGGAAATATGTTGATGACTTGACATTTGCTGAGAATTTTTCCGGTGTTTGTGCTAGTTCACTTCAGGATGATCTTGATCAGTTCTCAGAGTGGGCTAGTGAAAGCCACCTGAAATTGAATCCCAGCAAGTGTCAAGCCATGCAAATTGCTTTTTCTAATCCATTGCCACCACATCGCGATTTAAGAATTGGTACTGAACCACTATCATACGTCACCGAAGCCAAAGTTCTTGGTTTGTGGCTACAAAACAACCTTAAATGGAATGTCCAGATGGACGCGATGTTAAAAACCCAAGGCTAATTCCCGGTTGTTCATGCTACGAACCTTGAAACGCTTTGGTTTCTCCACTCAAGAGCTTGGTGTCGTATATAGTGGATATGTCAGGCCAATTCTTGAGTACGCTGGTGTGGTGTGGCATTCTGGTATCTCAGCTAAACTGAGCAATGACATAGAAGCCATTCAAAAACGTGCATGCAGAACAATCCTGGGTCGGCACTATTTATCCTATAGTGATGCGCTTAAAGTTTGCAAGCTTGATACCCTTTCTGATAGGAGGGAGGAGCACTGTCTTAGGTTCGCCGAAGGGCTTGCCAAAACTGATCGAACAAGTTCTCTCATCCCTCCTACCAGAAAGGAGTGTCATGGCCGTTCTTTGCGTAACAGTAATAATTTTTCTCAGTTTAGGACCAGGACTAATCGTTTCAGAAATAGTCCTCTTCCCTTTTTTGTTGATATTCTTAATAAATAAGTTTTGCTTTTTATTTGCCACCCAGAGTTGTTCTGCATGCTATACTTTTCTATGCTTATCTTTTCATGTAATTTTATATTGTTAAAAAGTGCAGTATTAAGATAAATGTTTTTACTGTGACTTTTATATATGCAATTTTCTTAAATAATGTAATTCAAATTGTATATTTTTGTGTGTTTCTTATCATGTGCAATTTTTTGCTTAAATATTTAATTCTGATTGTTTTATGTGTATTTTTATATTGTAATTTATTGTATGTAATTTGGCCCACGGGCCACGAATTTGCAATAAAATAATATCAATAATCAATCAATCAATCTGATATCAGGTAGTCCATCATTGCCTTAATCTACTGCTGATATCAGGTATTTCTTCAATGCCTTAATCTACTGCTGATATCAGGTATTTCATCAATGCCTTTATCTACTGCTGATATCACGTAGTTCATCAATGCCTTTATCTACTGCTGATATAGGTAGTTCATCAATGCCTTTATCTACTGCTGATATCAGGTTGTTCATCAATGCCTTCACCTACTGCGGATATCAGGTAGTTCATCAATGCCTTTATCTACTGCTGATATCAGGTAGTTCATCAATGCCTTTATCTACTGCTGATATCAGGTAGTTCATCAATGCCATTATCTACTGCTGATATCAGGTAGTTCATCAATGCCTTTATCTACTGCTGATATCAGGTAGTTCATCAATGCCTTTATCTACTGCTGATATCAGGTTGTTCATCAATGCCTTTATCTACTGCTGATATCAGGTAGTTCATCAATGCCTTTATCTACTGCTGATATCAGGTAGTTCATTAATGCCATTATCTACTGCTGATATCAGGTAGTTCATCAATGCCTTTATCTACTATTGATATCAGGTTGTTCATCAACGCCTTATCTACTGCTGATATCAGGTAGTTCATCAATGCCACTATCTACTGCTGATATCAGGTAGTTCGTCAATGCCTTTATCTACTGCTGATATCAGGTAGTTCATCAATGCCTTTATCTACTGCTGATATCGGGTAGTTCATCAATGCCTTTATCTACTACTGATATCGAGTAGTTCATCAATGCCTTTATCTACTGCTGATATCAGGTAGTTCATCAATGCCTTTATCTGCAACTGTTATCAGGTAGTTCATCAATGCCTTTATCTACTGCTGATATCAGGTAGTTCATCAATGCCTTTATCTACTACTGATATCAGGTAGTTCATCAATGCCTTTATCTACTACTGATATCAGGTAGTTCATCGATGCCTTTATCTACTGCTGATATCAGGTAGTTCATCGATGCCTTTATCTACTGCTGATATCAGGTAGTTCATCGATGCCTTTATCTACTGCTGATCAGGTAGTTCATCAATGCCTTTATCTACTGCTGATATCAGGTTGTTCATCAATGCCTTTATCTACATACTACTGATATCAAGTAGTTCATCAATGCCTTTATCTACTGCTGATATCAGGGAGTTTATCGATGCCTTTATCTACTACTGATATCAGGTAGTTCATCAATGCCTTTATCTACTGCTGATATCAGGTAGTTCATCGATGCCTTAATCTACTGCTGATATCAGGTAGTTCATCAATGCCTTTATCTACTGCTGATATCAGGTAGTTCATCAATGCCTTTATCTACTGCTGATATCAGGTAGTTCATCAATGCCTTATCTACTGCTGATATCAGGTTGTTTATCAATGCCTTTATCTACATACTACTGATATCAAGTAGTTCATCAATGCCTTTATCTACTGCTGATATCAGGTAGTTCATCAATACCTTTATCTACTACTGATATCAGGTAGTTCATCGATGCCTTAATCTACTACTGATATCAGGTAGTTCATCAATGCCTTATCTACTGCTGATATCAGGTTGTTCATCAATGCCTTTATCTACATACTACTGATATCAAGTAGTTCATCAATGCCTTTATCTACTGCTGATATCAGGTAGTTCATCAATGCCTTTATCTACTGCTGATATCAGGTAGTTCATCAATGCCTTTATCTACTATTGATATCAGGTTGTTCATCAACGCCTTATCTACTGCTGATATCAGGTAGTTCATCAATGCCACTATCTACTGCTGATATCAGGTAGTTCGTCAATGCCTTTATCTACTGCTGATATCAGGTAGTTCATCAATGCCTTTATCTACTGCTGATATCGGGTAGTTCATCAATGCCTTTATCTACTACTGATATCGAGTAGTTCATCAATGCCTTTATCTACTGCTGATATCAGGTAGTTCATCAATGCCTTTATCTGCAACTGTTATCAGGTAGTTCATCAATGCCTTTATCTACTGCTGATATCAGGTAGTTCATCAATGCCTTTATCTACTACTGATATCAGGTAGTTCATCAATGCCTTTATCTACTGCTGATATCAGGTAGTTCACCAATGCCTTTATCTACTGCTGATACCAGGTAGCTCATCAATGCCTTTATCTACTGCTGATATCAGGTAGTTCATCATTGCCTTTATCTACTGCTGATATCAGGTAGTTCATCAATGCCTTTGTCTACTGCTGATATCAGGTAGTTCATCAATGCCTTTATCTACTGCTGATATCAGGTAGTTCATCAATGCCTTTATCTACAACTGTTATCAGGTAGTTCGTCAATGCCTTTATCTACTGCTGATATCAGGTAGTTCATCAATGCCTTTATCTACTGCTGATATCAGGTAGTTCATCAATGCCTTTATCTACTACTGATATCAGGTAGTTCACCAATACCTTTATCTACTGCTGATATCAGGTAGTTCATCAATGCCTTTATCTACTACTGTTATCGGGTAGTTCATCAATGCCTTTATCTACTACTGATATCAGGTAGTTCATCAATGCCTTTATCTACTACTGATATCAGGTAGTTCATCAATGCCTTTATCTACTGCTGATATCAGGTAGTTCATCGATGCCTTAATCTACTGCTGATATCAGGTAGTTCATCAATGCCTTTATCTACTGCTGATATCAGGTAGTTCATCAATGCCTTTATCTACTGCTGATATCAGGTAGTTCATCAATGCCTTATCTACTGCTGATATCAGGTTGTTTATCAATGCCTTTATCTACATACTACTGATATCAAGTAGTTCATCAATGCCTTTATCTACTGCTGATATCAGGTAGTTCATCAATACCTTTATCTACTACTGATATCAGGTAGTTCATCGATGCCTTAATCTACTACTGATATCAGGTAGTTCATCAATGCCTTATCTACTGCTGATATCAGGTTGTTCATCAATGCCTTTATCTACATACTACTGATATCAAGTAGTTCATCAATGCCTTTATCTACTGCTGATATCAGGTAGTTCATCAATGCCTTTATCTACTGCTGATATCAGGTAGTTCATCAATGCCTTTATCTACTATTGATATCAGGTTGTTCATCAACGCCTTATCTACTGCTGATATCAGGTAGTTCATCAATGCCACTATCTACTGCTGATATCAGGTAGTTCGTCAATGCCTTTATCTACTGCTGATATCAGGTAGTTCATCAATGCCTTTATCTACTGCTGATATCGGGTAGTTCATCAATGCCTTTATCTACTACTGATATCGAGTAGTTCATCAATGCCTTTATCTACTGCTGATATCAGGTAGTTCATCAATGCCTTTATCTGCAACTGTTATCAGGTAGTTCATCAATGCCTTTATCTACTGCTGATATCAGGTAGTTCATCAATGCCTTTATCTACTACTGATATCAGGTAGTTCATCAATGCCTTTATCTACTGCTGATATCAGGTAGTTCACCAATGCCTTTATCTACTGCTGATACCAGGTAGCTCATCAATGCCTTTATCTACTGCTGATATCAGGTAGTTCATCATTGCCTTTATCTACTGCTGATATCAGGTAGTTCATCAATGCCTTTGTCTACTGCTGATATCAGGTAGTTCATCAATGCCTTTATCTACTGCTGATATCAGGTAGTTCATCAATGCCTTTATCTACAACTGTTATCAGGTAGTTCGTCAATGCCTTTATCTACTGCTGATATCAGGTAGTTCATCAATGCCTTTATCTACTGCTGATATCAGGTAGTTCATCAATGCCTTTATCTACTACTGATATCAGGTAGTTCACCAATACCTTTATCTACTGCTGATATCAGGTAGTTCATCAATGCCTTTATCTACTACTGTTATCGGGTAGTTCATCAATGCCTTTATCTACTACTGATATCAGGTAGTTCATCAATGCCTTTATCTACTGCTGATATCAGGTAGTTCATCAATGCCTTTATCTACTACTGTTATCGGGTAGTTCATCAATACCTTTATCTACTACTGATATCAGGTAGTTCACCAATGCCTTTATCTACTGCTGATATCAGGTAGTTCATCAATGCCACTATCTACTGCTGATATCAGGTAGTTCATCAATGCCTTTATCTACTGCTGATATCAGGTAGTTCATCGATGCCTTTATCTACTGCTGATATCAGGTAGTTCATCAATGCCTTTATCTACTGCTGATATCAGGTAGTTCATCAATGCCATTATCTACTGCTGATATCAGGTAGTTCATCGATGCCTTTATCTACTGCTGATATCAGGTAGTTCATCGATGCCTTTATCTACTGCTGATATCAGGTAGTTCATCAATGCCTTTATCTACTACTGATATCAGGTAGTTCATCAATGCCTTTATCTACTGCTGATATCAGGTAGTTCATCAATGCCTTTATCTACTGCTGATATCAGGTAGTTCATCAATGCCTTTATCTACTGCTGATATCAGGTAGTTCATCAATGCCTTTATCTACTGCTGATATCAGGTAGTTCATCAATGCCTTTATCTACTGCTGATATCAGGTAGTTCATCAATGCCTTTATCTACTGCTGATATCAGGTAGTTCATCAATGCCTTTATCTACTGCTGATATCAGGTAGTTCATCAATGCCTTTATCTACTGCTGATATCAGGTAGTTCATCAATGCCTTATCTACTGCTGATATCAGGTTGTTTATCAATGCCTTTATCTACATACTACTGATATCAAGTAGTTCATCAATGCCTTTATCTACTGCTGATATCAGGTAGTTCATCAATGCCTTTATCTACTGCTGATATCAGGTAGTTCATCGATGCCTTTATCTACTGCTGATATCAGGTAGTTCATCAATGCCTTTATCTACTACTGATATCAGGTAGTTCATCAATGCCATTATCTACTGCTGATATCAGGTAGTTCATCAATGCCAAAAGCTACTGCTGATATCAGGTAGTTCATCAATGCCTTTATTTACTACTGATATCAGGTAGTTCATCAATGCCTTTATCTACTGCTGATATCAGATAGTTCACCAATGCCTTTATCTACTGCTGATATCAGGTAGTTCATCGATGCCTTTATCTACTGCTGGTATCAGGTAGTTCATCGATGCCTTTATCTACTGCTGATATCAGGTAGTTCATCGATGCCTTTATCTACTGCTGATATCAGGTAGTTCATCAATGCCTTTATCTACTACTGATATCAGGTAGTTCATCAATGCCATTATCTACTGCTGATATCAGGTAGTTCATCAATGCCACTATCTACTGCTGATATCAGGTAGTTCATCAATGCCTTTATCTACTACTGATATCAGGTAGTTCATCAATGCCTTTATCTACTGCTGATATCAGGTAGTTCACCAATGCCTTTATCTACTACTGATATCAGGTAGTTCATCGATGCCTTTATCTACTGCTGATATCAGGTAGTTCATCGATGCCTTTATCTACTGCTGATATCAGGTAGTTCATCAATGCCTTTATCTACTGCTGATATCAGGTTGTTCATCAATGCCTTTATCTACTGCTGATATCAGGTAGTTCATCAATGCCTTTATCTACTGCTGATATCAGGTAGTTCATTAATGCCATTATCTACTGATGATATCAGGTAGTTCATCAATGCCTTTATCTACTATTGATATCAGGTTGTTCATCAACGCCTTATCTACTGCTGATATCAGGTAGTTCATCAATGCCACTATCTACTGCTGATATCAGGTAGTTCGTCAATGCCTTTATCTACTGCTGATATCAGGTAGTTCATCAATGCCTTTATCTACTGCTGATATCGGGTAGTTCATCAATGCCTTTATCTACTACTGATATCGAGTAGTTCATCAATGCCTTTATCTACTGCTGATATCAGGTAGTTCATCAATGCCTTTATCTGCAACTGTTATCAGGTAGTTCATCAATGCCTTTATCTACTGCTGATATCAGGTAGTTCATCAATGCCTTTATCTACTACTGATATCAGGTAGTTCATCAATGCCTTTATCTACTACTGATATCAGGTAGTTCATCGATGCCTTTATCTACTGCTGATATCAGGTAGTTCATCGATGCCTTTATCTACTGCTGATATCAGGTAGTTCATCGATGCCTTTATCTACTGCTGATCAGGTAGTTCATCAATGCCTTTATCTACTGCTGATATCAGGTTGTTCATCAATGCCTTTATCTACATACTACTGATATCAAGTAGTTCATCAATGCCTTTATCTACTGCTGATATCAGGAGTTTATCGATGCCTTTATCTACTACTGATATCAGGTAGTTCATCAATGCCTTTATCTACTGCTGATATCAGGTAGTTCATCGATGCCTTAATCTACTGCTGATATCAGGTAGTTCATCAATGCCTTTATCTACTGCTGATATCAGGTAGTTCATCAATGCCTTTATCTACTGCTGATATCAGGTAGTTCATCAATGCCTTATCTACTGCTGATATCAGGTTGTTTATCAATGCCTTTATCTACATACTACTGATATCAAGTAGTTCATCAATGCCTTTATCTACTGCTGATATCAGGTAGTTCATCAATACCTTTATCTACTACTGATATCAGGTAGTTCATCGATGCCTTAATCTACTACTGATATCAGGTAGTTCATCAATGCCTTATCTACTGCTGATATCAGGTTGTTCATCAATGCCTTTATCTACATACTACTGATATCAAGTAGTTCATCAATGCCTTTATCTACTGCTGATATCAGGTAGTTCATCAATGCCTTTATCTACTGCTGATATCAGGTAGTTCATCAATGCCTTTATCTACTATTGATATCAGGTTGTTCATCAACGCCTTATCTACTGCTGATATCAGGTAGTTCATCAATGCCACTATCTACTGCTGATATCAGGTAGTTCGTCAATGCCTTTATCTACTGCTGATATCAGGTAGTTCATCAATGCCTTTATCTACTGCTGATATCGGGTAGTTCATCAATGCCTTTATCTACTACTGATATCGAGTAGTTCATCAATGCCTTTATCTACTGCTGATATCAGGTAGTTCATCAATGCCTTTATCTGCAACTGTTATCAGGTAGTTCATCAATGCCTTTATCTACTGCTGATATCAGGTAGTTCATCAATGCCTTTATCTACTACTGATATCAGGTAGTTCATCAATGCCTTTATCTACTGCTGATATCAGGTAGTTCACCAATGCCTTTATCTACTGCTGATACCAGGTAGCTCATCAATGCCTTTATCTACTGCTGATATCAGGTAGTTCATCATTGCCTTTATCTACTGCTGATATCAGGTAGTTCATCAATGCCTTTGTCTACTGCTGATATCAGGTAGTTCATCAATGCCTTTATCTACTGCTGATATCAGGTAGTTCATCAATGCCTTTATCTACAACTGTTATCAGGTAGTTCGTCAATGCCTTTATCTACTGCTGATATCAGGTAGTTCATCAATGCCTTTATCTACTGCTGATATCAGGTAGTTCATCAATGCCTTTATCTACTACTGATATCAGGTAGTTCACCAATACCTTTATCTACTGCTGATATCAGGTAGTTCATCAATGCCTTTATCTACTACTGTTATCGGGTAGTTCATCAATGCCTTTATCTACTACTGATATCAGGTAGTTCATCAATGCCTTTATCTACTACTGATATCAGGTAGTTCATCAATGCCTTTATCTACTGCTGATATCAGGTAGTTCATCGATGCCTTAATCTACTGCTGATATCAGGTAGTTCATCAATGCCTTTATCTACTGCTGATATCAGGTAGTTCATCAATGCCTTTATCTACTGCTGATATCAGGTAGTTCATCAATGCCTTATCTACTGCTGATATCAGGTTGTTTATCAATGCCTTTATCTACATACTACTGATATCAAGTAGTTCATCAATGCCTTTATCTACTGCTGATATCAGGTAGTTCATCAATACCTTTATCTACTACTGATATCAGGTAGTTCATCGATGCCTTAATCTACTACTGATATCAGGTAGTTCATCAATGCCTTATCTACTGCTGATATCAGGTTGTTCATCAATGCCTTTATCTACATACTACTGATATCAAGTAGTTCATCAATGCCTTTATCTACTGCTGATATCAGGTAGTTCATCAATGCCTTTATCTACTGCTGATATCAGGTAGTTCATCAATGCCTTTATCTACTATTGATATCAGGTTGTTCATCAACGCCTTATCTACTGCTGATATCAGGTAGTTCATCAATGCCACTATCTACTGCTGATATCAGGTAGTTCGTCAATGCCTTTATCTACTGCTGATATCAGGTAGTTCATCAATGCCTTTATCTACTGCTGATATCGGGTAGTTCATCAATGCCTTTATCTACTACTGATATCGAGTAGTTCATCAATGCCTTTATCTACTGCTGATATCAGGTAGTTCATCAATGCCTTTATCTGCAACTGTTATCAGGTAGTTCATCAATGCCTTTATCTACTGCTGATATCAGGTAGTTCATCAATGCCTTTATCTACTACTGATATCAGGTAGTTCATCAATGCCTTTATCTACTGCTGATATCAGGTAGTTCACCAATGCCTTTATCTACTGCTGATACCAGGTAGCTCATCAATGCCTTTATCTACTGCTGATATCAGGTAGTTCATCATTGCCTTTATCTACTGCTGATATCAGGTAGTTCATCAATGCCTTTGTCTACTGCTGATATCAGGTAGTTCATCAATGCCTTTATCTACTGCTGATATCAGGTAGTTCATCAATGCCTTTATCTACAACTGTTATCAGGTAGTTCGTCAATGCCTTTATCTACTGCTGATATCAGGTAGTTCATCAATGCCTTTATCTACTGCTGATATCAGGTAGTTCATCAATGCCTTTATCTACTACTGATATCAGGTAGTTCACCAATACCTTTATCTACTGCTGATATCAGGTAGTTCATCAATGCCTTTATCTACTACTGTTATCGGGTAGTTCATCAATGCCTTTATCTACTACTGATATCAGGTAGTTCATCAATGCCTTTATCTACTGCTGATATCAGGTAGTTCATCAATGCCTTTATCTACTACTGTTATCGGGTAGTTCATCAATACCTTTATCTACTACTGATATCAGGTAGTTCACCAATGCCTTTATCTACTGCTGATATCAGGTAGTTCATCAATGCCACTATCTACTGCTGATATCAGGTAGTTCATCAATGCCTTTATCTACTGCTGATATCAGGTAGTTCATCGATGCCTTTATCTACTGCTGATATCAGGTAGTTCATCAATGCCTTTATCTACTGCTGATATCAGGTAGTTCATCAATGCCATTATCTACTGCTGATATCAGGTAGTTCATCGATGCCTTTATCTACTGCTGATATCAGGTAGTTCATCGATGCCTTTATCTACTGCTGATATCAGGTAGTTCATCAATGCCTTTATCTACTACTGATATCAGGTAGTTCATCAATGCCTTTATCTACTGCTGATATCAGGTAGTTCATCAATGCCTTTATCTACTGCTGATATCAGGTAGTTCATCAATGCCTTTATCTACTGCTGATATCAGGTAGTTCATCAATGCCTTTATCTACTGCTGATATCAGGTAGTTCATCAATGCCTTTATCTACTGCTGATATCAGGTAGTTCATCAATGCCTTTATCTACTGCTGATATCAGGTAGTTCATCAATGCCTTTATCTACTGCTGATATCAGGTAGTTCATCAATGCCTTTATCTACTGCTGATATCAGGTAGTTCATCAATGCCTTATCTACTGCTGATATCAGGTTGTTTATCAATGCCTTTATCTACATACTACTGATATCAAGTAGTTCATCAATGCCTTTATCTACTGCTGATATCAGGTAGTTCATCAATGCCTTTATCTACTGCTGATATCAGGTAGTTCATCGATGCCTTTATCTACTGCTGATATCAGGTAGTTCATCAATGCCTTTATCTACTACTGATATCAGGTAGTTCATCAATGCCATTATCTACTGCTGATATCAGGTAGTTCATCAATGCCAAAAGCTACTGCTGATATCAGGTAGTTCATCAATGCCTTTATTTACTACTGATATCAGGTAGTTCATCAATGCCTTTATCTACTGCTGATATCAGATAGTTCACCAATGCCTTTATCTACTGCTGATATCAGGTAGTTCATCGATGCCTTTATCTACTGCTGGTATCAGGTAGTTCATCGATGCCTTTATCTACTGCTGATATCAGGTAGTTCATCGATGCCTTTATCTACTGCTGATATCAGGTAGTTCATCAATGCCTTTATCTACTACTGATATCAGGTAGTTCATCAATGCCATTATCTACTGCTGATATCAGGTAGTTCATCAATGCCACTATCTACTGCTGATATCAGGTAGTTCATCAATGCCTTTATCTACTACTGATATCAGGTAGTTCATCAATGCCTTTATCTACTGCTGATATCAGGTAGTTCACCAATGCCTTTATCTACTACTGATATCAGGTAGTTCATCGATGCCTTTATCTACTGCTGATATCAGGTAGTTCATCGATGCCTTTATCTACTGCTGATATCAGGTAGTTCATCGATGCCTTAATCTACTACTGATATCAGGTAGTTCATCGATGCCTTTATCTACTGCTGGTATCAGGTAGTTCATCAATGCCATTATCTACTGCTGATATCAGGTAGTTCATCGATGCCTTAATCTACTACTGATATCAGGTAGTTCATCGATGCCTTAATCTACTACTGATATCAGGTAGCTCATCAATGCCACTATCTACTGCTGATATCAGGTAGTTCATCAATGCCATTATCTACTGCTGATATCAGGTAGTTCATCGATGCCTTTATCTACTGCTGATATCAGGTAGTTCATCGATGCCTTTATCTACTGCTGATATCAGGTAGTTCATCGATGCCTTTATCTACTGCTGATATCAGGTAGTTCATCGATGCCTTAATCTACTACTGATATCAGGTAGTTCATCGATGCCTTTATCTACTGCTGATATCAGGTAGTTCATCAATGCCATTATCTACTGCTGATATCAGGTAGTTCATCGATGCCTTAATCTACTACTGATATCAGGTAGTTCATCGATGCCTTAATCTACTACTGATATCAGGTTGTTCATCAATGCCTTTATCTACATACTACTGATATCAAGTAGTTCATCAATGCCTTTATCTACTGCTGATATCAGGTAGTTCATCAATGCCTTTATCTACTGCTGATATCAGGTAGTTCATCAATGCCTTTATCTACTATTGATATCAGGTTGTTCATCAACGCCTTATCTACTGCTGATATCAGGTAGTTCATCAATGCCACTATCTACTGCTGATATCAGGTAGTTCGTCAATGCCTTTATCTACTGCTGATATCAGGTAGTTCATCAATGCCTTTATCTACTGCTGATATCGGGTAGTTCATCAATGCCTTTATCTACTACTGATATCGAGTAGTTCATCAATGCCTTTATCTACTGCTGATATCAGGTAGTTCATCAATGCCTTTATCTGCAACTGTTATCAGGTAGTTCATCAATGCCTTTATCTACTGCTGATATCAGGTAGTTCATCAATGCCTTTATCTACTACTGATATCAGGTAGTTCATCAATGCCTTTATCTACTGCTGATATCAGGTAGTTCACCAATGCCTTTATCTACTGCTGATACCAGGTAGCTCATCAATGCCTTTATCTACTGCTGATATCAGGTAGTTCATCATTGCCTTTATCTACTGCTGATATCAGGTAGTTCATCAATGCCTTTGTCTACTGCTGATATCAGGTAGTTCATCAATGCCTTTATCTACTGCTGATATCAGGTAGTTCATCAATGCCTTTATCTACAACTGTTATCAGGTAGTTCGTCAATGCCTTTATCTACTGCTGATATCAGGTAGTTCATCAATGCCTTTATCTACTGCTGATATCAGGTAGTTCATCAATGCCTTTATCTACTACTGATATCAGGTAGTTCACCAATACCTTTATCTACTGCTGATATCAGGTAGTTCATCAATGCCTTTATCTACTACTGTTATCGGGTAGTTCATCAATGCCTTTATCTACTACTGATATCAGGTAGTTCATCAATGCCTTTATCTACTACTGATATCAGGTAGTTCATCAATGCCTTTATCTACTGCTGATATCAGGTAGTTCATCGATGCCTTAATCTACTGCTGATATCAGGTAGTTCATCAATGCCTTTATCTACTGCTGATATCAGGTAGTTCATCAATGCCTTTATCTACTGCTGATATCAGGTAGTTCATCAATGCCTTATCTACTGCTGATATCAGGTTGTTTATCAATGCCTTTATCTACATACTACTGATATCAAGTAGTTCATCAATGCCTTTATCTACTGCTGATATCAGGTAGTTCATCAATACCTTTATCTACTACTGATATCAGGTAGTTCATCGATGCCTTAATCTACTACTGATATCAGGTAGTTCATCAATGCCTTATCTACTGCTGATATCAGGTTGTTCATCAATGCCTTTATCTACATACTACTGATATCAAGTAGTTCATCAATGCCTTTATCTACTGCTGATATCAGGTAGTTCATCAATGCCTTTATCTACTGCTGATATCAGGTAGTTCATCAATGCCTTTATCTACTATTGATATCAGGTTGTTCATCAACGCCTTATCTACTGCTGATATCAGGTAGTTCATCAATGCCACTATCTACTGCTGATATCAGGTAGTTCGTCAATGCCTTTATCTACTGCTGATATCAGGTAGTTCATCAATGCCTTTATCTACTGCTGATATCGGGTAGTTCATCAATGCCTTTATCTACTACTGATATCGAGTAGTTCATCAATGCCTTTATCTACTGCTGATATCAGGTAGTTCATCAATGCCTTTATCTGCAACTGTTATCAGGTAGTTCATCAATGCCTTTATCTACTGCTGATATCAGGTAGTTCATCAATGCCTTTATCTACTACTGATATCAGGTAGTTCATCAATGCCTTTATCTACTGCTGATATCAGGTAGTTCACCAATGCCTTTATCTACTGCTGATACCAGGTAGCTCATCAATGCCTTTATCTACTGCTGATATCAGGTAGTTCATCATTGCCTTTATCTACTGCTGATATCAGGTAGTTCATCAATGCCTTTGTCTACTGCTGATATCAGGTAGTTCATCAATGCCTTTATCTACTGCTGATATCAGGTAGTTCATCAATGCCTTTATCTACAACTGTTATCAGGTAGTTCGTCAATGCCTTTATCTACTGCTGATATCAGGTAGTTCATCAATGCCTTTATCTACTGCTGATATCAGGTAGTTCATCAATGCCTTTATCTACTACTGATATCAGGTAGTTCACCAATACCTTTATCTACTGCTGATATCAGGTAGTTCATCAATGCCTTTATCTACTACTGTTATCGGGTAGTTCATCAATGCCTTTATCTACTACTGATATCAGGTAGTTCATCAATGCCTTTATCTACTGCTGATATCAGGTAGTTCATCAATGCCTTTATCTACTACTGTTATCGGGTAGTTCATCAATACCTTTATCTACTACTGATATCAGGTAGTTCACCAATGCCTTTATCTACTGCTGATATCAGGTAGTTCATCAATGCCACTATCTACTGCTGATATCAGGTAGTTCATCAATGCCTTTATCTACTGCTGATATCAGGTAGTTCATCGATGCCTTTATCTACTGCTGATATCAGGTAGTTCATCAATGCCTTTATCTACTGCTGATATCAGGTAGTTCATCAATGCCATTATCTACTGCTGATATCAGGTAGTTCATCGATGCCTTTATCTACTGCTGATATCAGGTAGTTCATCGATGCCTTTATCTACTGCTGATATCAGGTAGTTCATCAATGCCTTTATCTACTACTGATATCAGGTAGTTCATCAATGCCTTTATCTACTGCTGATATCAGGTAGTTCATCAATGCCTTTATCTACTGCTGATATCAGGTAGTTCATCAATGCCTTTATCTACTGCTGATATCAGGTAGTTCATCAATGCCTTTATCTACTGCTGATATCAGGTAGTTCATCAATGCCTTTATCTACTGCTGATATCAGGTAGTTCATCAATGCCTTTATCTACTGCTGATATCAGGTAGTTCATCAATGCCTTTATCTACTGCTGATATCAGGTAGTTCATCAATGCCTTTATCTACTGCTGATATCAGGTAGTTCATCAATGCCTTATCTACTGCTGATATCAGGTTGTTTATCAATGCCTTTATCTACATACTACTGATATCAAGTAGTTCATCAATGCCTTTATCTACTGCTGATATCAGGTAGTTCATCAATGCCTTTATCTACTGCTGATATCAGGTAGTTCATCGATGCCTTTATCTACTGCTGATATCAGGTAGTTCATCAATGCCTTTATCTACTACTGATATCAGGTAGTTCATCAATGCCATTATCTACTGCTGATATCAGGTAGTTCATCAATGCCAAAAGCTACTGCTGATATCAGGTAGTTCATCAATGCCTTTATTTACTACTGATATCAGGTAGTTCATCAATGCCTTTATCTACTGCTGATATCAGATAGTTCACCAATGCCTTTATCTACTGCTGATATCAGGTAGTTCATCGATGCCTTTATCTACTGCTGGTATCAGGTAGTTCATCGATGCCTTTATCTACTGCTGATATCAGGTAGTTCATCGATGCCTTTATCTACTGCTGATATCAGGTAGTTCATCAATGCCTTTATCTACTACTGATATCAGGTAGTTCATCAATGCCATTATCTACTGCTGATATCAGGTAGTTCATCAATGCCACTATCTACTGCTGATATCAGGTAGTTCATCAATGCCTTTATCTACTACTGATATCAGGTAGTTCATCAATGCCTTTATCTACTGCTGATATCAGGTAGTTCACCAATGCCTTTATCTACTACTGATATCAGGTAGTTCATCGATGCCTTTATCTACTGCTGATATCAGGTAGTTCATCGATGCCTTTATCTACTGCTGATATCAGGTAGTTCATCGATGCCTTAATCTACTACTGATATCAGGTAGTTCATCGATGCCTTTATCTACTGCTGGTATCAGGTAGTTCATCAATGCCATTATCTACTGCTGATATCAGGTAGTTCATCGATGCCTTAATCTACTACTGATATCAGGTAGTTCATCGATGCCTTAATCTACTACTGATATCAGGTAGCTCATCAATGCCACTATCTACTGCTGATATCAGGTAGTTCATCAATGCCATTATCTACTGCTGATATCAGGTAGTTCATCGATGCCTTTATCTACTGCTGATATCAGGTAGTTCATCGATGCCTTTATCTATTGCTGATATCAGGTAGTTCATCGATGCCTTTATCTACTGCTGATATCAGGTAGTTCATCGATGCCTTAATCTACTACTGATATCAGGTAGTTCATCGATGCCTTTATCTACTGCTGATATCAGGTAGTTCATCAATGCCATTATCTACTGCTGATATCAGGTAGTTCATCGATGCCTTAATCTACTACTGATATCAGGTAGTTCATCGATGCCTTAATCTACTACTGATATCAGGTTGTTCATCAATGCCTTTATCTACATACTACTGATATCAAGTAGTTCATCAATGCCTTTATCTACTGCTGATATCAGGTAGTTCATCAATGCCTTTATCTACTGCTGATATCAGGTAGTTCATCAATGCCTTTATCTACTATTGATATCAGGTTGTTCATCAACGCCTTATCTACTGCTGATATCAGGTAGTTCATCAATGCCACTATCTACTGCTGATATCAGGTAGTTCGTCAATGCCTTTATCTACTGCTGATATCAGGTAGTTCATCAATGCCTTTATCTACTGCTGATATCGGGTAGTTCATCAATGCCTTTATCTACTACTGATATCGAGTAGTTCATCAATGCCTTTATCTACTGCTGATATCAGGTAGTTCATCAATGCCTTTATCTGCAACTGTTATCAGGTAGTTCATCAATGCCTTTATCTACTGCTGATATCAGGTAGTTCATCAATGCCTTTATCTACTACTGATATCAGGTAGTTCATCAATGCCTTTATCTACTGCTGATATCAGGTAGTTCACCAATGCCTTTATCTACTGCTGATACCAGGTAGCTCATCAATGCCTTTATCTACTGCTGATATCAGGTAGTTCATCATTGCCTTTATCTACTGCTGATATCAGGTAGTTCATCAATGCCTTTGTCTACTGCTGATATCAGGTAGTTCATCAATGCCTTTATCTACTGCTGATATCAGGTAGTTCATCAATGCCTTTATCTACAACTGTTATCAGGTAGTTCGTCAATGCCTTTATCTACTGCTGATATCAGGTAGTTCATCAATGCCTTTATCTACTGCTGATATCAGGTAGTTCATCAATGCCTTTATCTACTACTGATATCAGGTAGTTCACCAATACCTTTATCTACTGCTGATATCAGGTAGTTCATCAATGCCTTTATCTACTACTGTTATCGGGTAGTTCATCAATGCCTTTATCTACTACTGATATCAGGTAGTTCATCAATGCCTTTATCTACTGCTGATATCAGGTAGTTCATCAATGCCTTTATCTACTACTGTTATCGGGTAGTTCATCAATGCCTTTATCTACTACTGATATCAGGTAGTTCACCAATGCCTTTATCTACTGCTGATATCAGGTAGTTCATCAATGCCACTATCTACTGCTGATATCAGGTAGTTCATCAATGCCTTTATCTACTGCTGATATCAGGTAGTTCATCGATGCCTTTATCTACTGCTGATATCAGGTAGTTCATCAATGCCTTTATCTACTGCTGATATCAGGTAGTTCATCAATGCCATTATCTACTGCTGATATCAGGTAGTTCATCGATGCCTTTCTCTACTGCTGATATCAGGTAGTTCATCGATGCCTTTATCTACTGCTGATATCAGGTAGTTCATCAATGCCTTTATCTACTACTGATATCAGGTAGTTCATCAATGCCTTTATCTACTGCTGATATCAGGTAGTTCATCAATGCCTTTATCTACTGCTGATATCAGGTAGTTCATCAATGCCTTTATCTACTGCTGATATCAGGTAGTTCATCAATGCCTTTATCTACTGCTGATATCAGGTAGTTCATCAATGCCTTTATCTACTGCTGATATCAGGTAGTTCATCAATGCCTTTATCTACTGCTGATATCAGGTAGTTCATCAATGCCTTTATCTACTGCTGATATCAGGTAGTTCATCAATGCCTTTATCTACTGCTGATATCAGGTAGTTCATCAATGCCTTATCTACTGCTGATATCAGGTTGTTTATCAATGCCTTTATCTACATACTACTGATATCAAGTAGTTCATCAATGCCTTTATCTACTGCTGATATCAGGTAGTTCATCAATGCCTTTATCTACTGCTGATATCAGGTAGTTCATCGATGCCTTTATCTACTGCTGATATCAGGTAGTTCATCAATGCCTTTATCTACTACTGATATCAGGTAGTTCATCAATGCCATTATCTACTGCTGATATCAGGTAGTTCATCAATGCCAAAAGCTACTGCTGATATCAGGTAGTTCATCAATGCCTTTATTTACTACTGATATCAGGTAGTTCATCAATGCCTTTATTTACTACTGATATCAGGTAGTTCATCAATGCCTTTATCTACTGCTGATATCAGGTAGTTCACCAATGCCTTTATCTACTGCTGGTATCAGGTAGTTCATCGATGCCTTTATCTACTGCTGGTATCAGGTAGTTCATCGATGCCTTTATCTACTGCTGATATCAGGTAGTTCATCGATGCCTTTATCTACTGCTGATATCAGGTAGTTCATCAATGCCTTTATCTACTACTGATATCAGGTAGTTCATCAATGCCATTATCTACTGCTGATATCAGGTAGTTCATCAATGCCACTATCTACTGCTGATATCAGGTAGTTCATCAATGCCTTTATCTACTACTGATATCAGGTAGTTCATCAATGCCTTTATCTACTGCTGATATCAGGTAGTTCACCAATGCCTTTATCTACTACTGATATCAGGTAGTTCATCGATGCCTTTATCTACTGCTGATATCAGGTAGTTCATCGATGCCTTTATCTACTGCTGATATCAGGTAGTTCATCGATGCCTTAATCTACTACTGATATCAGGTAGTTCATCGATGCCTTTATCTACTGCTGGTATCAGGTAGTTCATCAATGCCATTATCTACTGCTGATATCAGGTAGTTCATCGATGCCTTAATCTACTACTGATATCAGGTAGTTCATCGATGCCTTAATCTACTACTGATATCAGGTAGCTCATCAATGCCACTATCTACTGCTGATATCAGGTAGTTCATCAATGCCATTATCTACTGCTGATATCAGGTAGTTCATCGATGCCTTTATCTACTGCTGATATCAGGTAGTTCATCGATGCCTTTATCTATTGCTGATATCAGGTAGTTCATCGATGCCTTTATCTACTGCTGATATCAGGTAGTTCATCGATGCCTTAATCTACTACTGATATCAGGTAGTTCATCGATGCCTTTATCTACTGCTGATATCAGGTAGTTCATCAATGCCATTATCTACTGCTGATATCAGGTAGTTCATCGATGCCTTAATCTACTACTGATATCAGGTAGTTCATCGATGCCTTAATCTACTACTGATATCAGGTAGCTCATCAATGCCACTATCTACTGCTGATATCAGGTAGTTCATCAATGCCATTATCTACTGCTGATATCAGGTAGTTCATCAATGCCTTTATCTACTACTGATATCAGGTAGTTCATCAATGCCATTATCTACTGCTGATATCAGGTAGTTCATCAATGCCTTTATCTACTACTGATATCAGGTAGTTCATCAATGCCATTATCTACTGCTGATATCAGGTAGTTCATCAATGCCACTATCTACTGCTGATATCAGGTAGTTCATCAATGCCTTTATCTACTACTGATATCAGGTAGTTCATCAATGCCTTTATCTACTGCTGATATCAGGTAGTTCACCAATGCCTTTATCTACTGCTGATATCAGGTAGTTCATCGATGCCTTTATCTACTGCTGATATCAGGTAGTTCATCAATGCCACTATCTACTGCTGATATCAGGTAGTTCATCAATGCCTTTATCTACTACTGATATCAGGTAGTTCATCAATGCCTTTATCTACTGCTGATATCAGGTAGTTCATCGATGCCTTTATCTACTGCTGATATCAGGTAGTTCATCAATGCCACTATCTACTGCTGCTATCAGGTAGTTCATCAATGCCTTTATCTACTGCTGCTATCAGGTAGCTCATCAATGCCTTTATCTACTGCTGATATCAGGTAGTTCATCAATGCCTTTATCTACAACTGTTATCAGGTAGTTCGTCAATGCCTTTATCTACTGCTGATATCAGGTAGTTCATCAATGCCTTTATCTACTGCTGATATCAGGTAGTTCATCAATGCCTTTATCTACAACTGTTATCAGGTAGTTCGTCAATGCCTTTATCTACTGCTGCTATCAGGTAGTTCATCAATGCCTTTATCTACTGCTGATATCAGGTAGTTCATCAATGCCTTTATCTACAACTGTTATCAGGTAGTTCGTCAATGCCTTTATCTACTACTGATATCAGGTAGTTCATCCATGCCTTTATCTACTGCTGATATCAGGTAGTTCATCAATGCCTTTATCTACTGCTGATATCAGGTAGTTCATCAATGCCTTTATCTACTGCTGATATCAGGTAGTTCATCAATGCCTTTATCTACTGCTGATATCAGGTAGTTCATCAATGCCTTTATCTACTGCTGCTATCAGGTAGTTCATCAATGCCTTTATCTACTGCTGATATCAGGTAGTTCATCAATGCCTTTATCTACTGCTGATATCAGGTAGTTCATCAATGCCTTTATCTACTGCTGATATCAGGTAGTTCATCAATGCCTTTATCTACTGCTGATATCAGGTAGTTCATCAATGCCTTTATCTACTGCTGATATCAGGTAGTTCATCGATGCCTTTATCTACTGCTGATATCAGGTAGTTCATCAATGCCTTTATCTACTCCTGATATCAGGTAGTTCATCAATGCCATTATCTACTGCTGATATCAGGTAGTTCATCAATGCCAAAAGCTACTGCTGATATCAGGTAGTTCATCAATGCCTTTATTTACTACTGATATCAGGTAGTTCATCAATGCCTTTATCTACTGCTGATATCAGGTAGTTCACCAATGCCTTTATCTACTGCTGATATCAGGTAGTTCATCGATGCCTTTATCTACTGCTGGTATCAGGTAGTTCATCGATGCCTTTATCTACTGCTGATATCAGGTAGTTCATCGATGCCTTTATCTACTGCTGATATCAGGTAGTTCATCAATGCCTTTATCTACTACTGATATCAGGTAGTTCATCAATGCCATTATCTACTGCTGATATCAGGTAGTTCATCAATGCCACTATCTACTGCTGATATCAGGTAGTTCATCAATGCCTTTATCTACTACTGATATCAGGTAGTTCATCAATGCCTTTATCTACTGCTGATATCAGGTAGTTCACCAATGCCTTTATCTACTACTGATATCAGGTAGTTCATCGATGCCTTTATCTACTGCTGATATCAGGTAGTTCATCGATGCCTTTATCTACTGCTGATATCAGGTAGTTCATCGATGCCTTAATCTACTACTGATATCAGGTAGTTCATCGATGCCTTTATCTACTGCTGGTATCAGGTAGTTCATCAATGCCATTATCTACTGCTGATATCAGGTAGTTCATCGATGCCTTAATCTACTACTGATATCAGGTAGTTCATCGATGCCTTTATCTACTGCTGATATCAGGTAGTTCATCGATGCCTTTATCTATTGCTGATATCAGGTAGTTCATCGATGCCTTTATCTACTGCTGATATCAGGTAGTTCATCGATGCCTTAATCTACTACTGATATCAGGTAGTTCATCGATGCCTTTATCTACTGCTGATATCAGGTAGTTCATCGATGCCATTATCTACTGCTGATATCAGGTAGTTCATCGATGCCTTAATCTACTACTGATATCAGGTAGTTCATCGATGCCTTAATCTACTACTGATATCAGGTAGCTCATCAATGCCACTATCTACTGCTGATATCAGGTAGTTCATCAATGCCATTATCTACTGCTGATATCAGGTAGTTCATCAATGCCTTTATCTACTACTGATATCAGGTAGTTCATCAATGCCATTATCTACTGCTGATATCAGGTAGTTCATCAATGCCACTATCTACTGCTGATATCAGGTAGTTCATCAATGCCTTTATCTACTACTGATATCAGGTAGTTCATCAATGCCTTTATCTACTGCTGATATCAGGTAGTTCACCAATGCCTTTATCTACTGCTGATATCAGGTAGTTCATCGATGCCTTTATCTACTGCTGATATCAGGTAGTTCATCAATGCCACTATCTACTGCTGATATCAGGTAGTTCATCAATGCCTTTATCTACTACTGATATCAGGTAGTTCATCAATGCCTTTATCTTATCTACTGCTGATATCAGGTAGTTCATCGATGCCTTTATCTACTGCTGATATCAGGTAGTTCATCAATGCCACTATCTACTGCTGCTATCAGGTAGTTCATCAATGCCTTTATCTACTGCTGCTATCAGGTAGCTCATCAATGCCTTTATCTACTGCTGATATCAGGTAGTTCATCAATGCCTTTATCTACAACTGTTATCAGGTAGTTCGTCAATGCCTTTATCTACTGCTGATATCAGGTAGTTCATCAATGCCTTTATCTACTGCTGATATCAGGTAGTTCATCAATGCCTTTATCTACAACTGTTATCAGGTAGTTCGTCAATGCCTTTATCTACTGCTGCTATCAGGTAGTTCATCAATGCCTTTATCTACTGCTGATATCAGGTAGTTCATCAATGCCTTTATCTACAACTGTTATCAGGTAGTTCGTCAATGCCTTTATCTACTACTGATATCAGGTAGTTCATCCATGCCTTTATCTACTGCTGATATCAGGTAGTTCATCAATGCCTTTATCTACTGCTGATATCAGGTAGTTCATCAATGCCTTTATCTACTGCTGATATCAGGTAGTTCATCAATGCCTTTATCTACTGCTGATATCAGGTAGTTCATCAATGCCTTTATCTACTGCTGCTATCAGGTAGTTCATCAATGCCTTTATCTACTGCTGATATCAGGTAGTTCATCAATGCCTTTATCTACTGCTGATATCAGGTAGTTCATCAATGCCTTTATCTACTGCTGATATCAGGTAGTTCATCAATGCCTTTATCTACTGCTGATATCAGGTAGTTCATCAATGCCTTTATCTACTGCTGATATCAGGTAGTTCATCGATGCCTTTATCTACTGCTGATATCAGGTAGTTCATCAATGCCTTTATCTACTACTGATATCAGGTAGTTCATCAATGCCATTATCTACTGCTGATATCAGGTAGTTCATCAATGCCAAAAGCTACTGCTGATATCAGGTAGTTCATCAATGCCTTTATTTACTACTGATATCAGGTAGTTCATCAATGCCTTTATCTACTGCTGATATCAGGTAGTTCACCAATGCCTTTATCTACTGCTGATATCAGGTAGTTCATCGATGCCTTTATCTACTGCTGGTATCAGGTAGTTCATCGATGCCTTTATCTACTGCTGATATCAGGTAGTTCATCGATGCCTTTATCTACTGCTGATATCAGGTAGTTCATCAATGCCTTTATCTACTACTGATATCAGGTAGTTCATCAATGCCATTATCTACTGCTGATATCAGGTAGTTCATCAATGCCACTATCTACTGCTGATATCAGGTAGTTCATCAATGCCTTTATCTACTACTGATATCAGGTAGTTCATCAATGCCTTTATCTACTGCTGATATCAGGTAGTTCACCAATGCCTTTATCTACTACTGATATCAGGTAGTTCATCGATGCCTTTATCTACTGCTGATATCAGGTAGTTCATCGATGCCTTTATCTACTGCTGATATCAGGTAGTTCATCGATGCCTTAATCTACTACTGATATCAGGTAGTTCATCGATGCCTTTATCTACTGCTGGTATCAGGTAGTTCATCAATGCCATTATCTACTGCTGATATCAGGTAGTTCATCGATGCCTTAATCTACTACTGATATCAGGTAGTTCATCGATGCCTTAATCTACTACTGATATCAGGTAGCTCATCAATGCCACTATCTACTGCTGATATCAGGTAGTTCATCAATGCCATTATCTACTGCTGATATCAGGTAGTTCATCAATGCCTTTATCTACTACTGATATCAGGTAGTTCATCAATGCCATTATCTACTGCTGATATCAGGTAGTTCATCAATGCCACTATCTACTGCTGATATCAGGTAGTTCATCAATGCCTTTATCTACTACTGATATCAGGTAGTTCATCAATGCCTTTATCTACTGCTGATATCAGGTAGTTCACCAATGCCTTTATCTACTGCTGATATCAGGTAGTTCATCAATGCCTTTATCTACTGCTGATATCAGGTAGTTCATCAATGCCACTATCTACTGCTGATATCAGGTAGTTCATCAATGCCTTTATCTACTACTGATATCAGGTAGTTCATCAATGCCTTTATCTACTGCTGATATCAGGTAGTTCACCAATGCCTTTATCTACTGCTGATATCAGGTAGTTCATCGATGCCTTTATCTACTGCTGATATCAGGTAGTTCATCAATGCCACTATCTACTGCTGATATCAGGTAGTTCATCAATGCCTTTATCTACTGCTGATATCAGGTAGTTCATCGATGCCTTTATCTACTGCTGATATCAGGTAGTTCATCAATGCCACTATCTACTGCTGATATCAGGTAGTTCATCAATGCCTTTATCTACTGCTGATATCAGGTAGTTCATCAATGCCTTTATCTACTGCTGATATCAGGTAGTTCATCAATGCCTTTATCTACTGCTGATATCAGGTAGTTCATCAATGCCTTTATCTACTGCTGATATCAGGTAGTTCATCGATGCCTTTATCTACTGCTGATATCAGGTAGTTCATCAATGCCTTTATCTACTACTGATATCAGGTAGTTCATCAATGCCATTATCTACTGCTGATATCAGGTAGTTCATCAATGCCAAAAGCTACTGCTGATATCAGGTAGTTCATCAATGCCTTTATTTACTACTGATATCAGGTAGTTCATCAATGCCTTTATCTACTGCTGATATCAGGTAGTTCACCAATGCCTTTATCTACTGCTGATATCAGGTAGTTCATCGATGCCTTTATCTACTGCTGGTATCAGGTAGTTCATCGATGCCTTTATCTACTGCTGATATCAGGTAGTTCATCGATGCCTTTATCTACTGCTGATATCAGGTAGTTCATCAATGCCTTTATCTACTACTGATATCAGGTAGTTCATCAATGCCATTATCTACTGCTGATATCAGGTAGTTCATCAATGCCACTATCTACTGCTGATATCAGGTAGTTCATCAATGCCTTTATCTACTACTGATATCAGGTAGTTCATCAATGCCTTTATCTACTGCTGATATCAGGTAGTTCACCAATGCCTTTATCTACTACTGATATCAGGTAGTTCATCGATGCCTTTATCTACTGCTGATATCAGGTAGTTCATCGATGCCTTTATCTACTGCTGATATCAGGTAGTTCATCGATGCCTTAATCTACTACTGATATCAGGTAGTTCATCGATGCCTTTATCTACTGCTGGTATCAGGTAGTTTATCAATGCCATTATCTACTGCTGATATCAGGTAGTTCATCGATGCCTTAATCTACTACTGATATCAGGTAGTTCATCGATGCCTTAATCTACTACTGATATCAGGTAGCTCATCAATGCCACTATCTACTGCTGATATCAGGTAGTTCATCAATGCCATTATCTACTGCTGATATCAGGTAGTTCATCAATGCCTTTATCTACTACTGATATCAGGTAGTTCATCAATGCCATTATCTACTGCTGATATCAGGTAGTTCATCAATGCCACTATCTACTGCTGATATCAGGTAGTTCATCAATGCCTTTATCTACTACTGATATCAGGTAGTTCATCAATGCCTTTATCTACTGCTGATATCAGGTAGTTCACCAATGCCTTTATCTACTGCTGATATCAGGTAGTTCATCGATGCCTTTATCTACTGCTGATATCAGGTAGTTCATCAATGCCACTATCTACTGCTGATATCAGGTAGTTCATCAATGCCTTTATCTACTACTGATATCAGGTAGTTCATCAATGCCTTTATCTACTGCTGATATCAGGTAGTTCACCAATGCCTTTATCTACTGCTGATATCAGGTAGTTCATCGATGCCTTTATCTACTGCTGATATCAGGTAGTTCATCAATGCCACTATCTACTGCTGATATCAGGTAGTTCATCAATGCCTTTATCTACTGCTGATATCAGGTAGTTCATCGATGCCTTTATCTACTGCTGATATCAGGTAGTTCATCAATGCCACTATCTACTGCTGATATCAGGTAGTTCATCAATGCCTTTATCTACTGCTGATATCAGGTAGTTCATCGATGCCTTTATCTACTGCTGATATCAGGTAGTTCATCAATGCCTTTATCTACTGCTGATATCAGGTACCCAGCAAACACAAAAACGTTTTAAAAACATTTTAAATAAGTTATATTTTGGCTTTTGGTTTAGGTAAAAACGTTTTAATAACATTAAAATGTCGGGTTATATAAAGGTCATGATATCATTTTAAAACGTTTTGTATAAAACACACTACAAGAATATTTTTAAATGTTTTCAAAAAATGTTATTGTAAACTATTGTTGCAAACATTTTTGCCAAATATTGTGTCAATACTTAAATAACATTATGTTAAAATATTTGAACACAGCAAACACAGAAATATTCTTAAAATGTTTTTTTTTTTTCAAAACCTTTTAATAACATTTAAATGTCGGTTTATATAAAGGTCATGAAAACGTTATTGAAAATATTTTGGGCAAACATTTTTCGCAAACTATTTTTTCAACCCCAAAATAACATTCTGTTTAGAATGTTTTGTATCAAGTTTTCAAGAATGTTTTTGGAATGTTATTAAACGTTTTTATACCCTTTATATAACCCGATATTTAAACGTTTTCTGTAAAACATTTTTGTTTGCTGAGCAGTAGATTATCAAAAAAATGTTTTTTAAGGTTAGGAAAACGTTTTATACTCTTAATATACCCTTTATATAACCCGACATTTAAACGTTTTCTGACAACCTTTTATAACCTTTTGCGAATGATGTCGAAAACGTTTTGTGTTTGCTGGGAGTAGATAATGGCATTGATGAACTACCTGATATCAGCAGTAGATAATGGCATTGATGAACTACATAATATCAGCAGTAGATAAAGTCATTGATTAACTACCTGATATCATCATTATAGATAATGGCATTGATGAAGCTACCTGATATCACCAGTAGATAATGACATTGATAAAACTAAATGATATCAGCAGTAGATAATGACATTGATAAAACTACCTGATATCAGCAGTAGATAATGACATTGATGAAACTACCTCATATCAGCAGTAGATCATGGCATTGATGAAAAAGCGCAGTGATTTATAGTGCGCTACGCACAGGCACAACGCCTAGACGTTGATCCACAAGCCTCAGTACAGTTTACAGGTTGTCGATAACCACTATGACCCACATCATTTCATAAACCATTTAGCAACAAATCAGGGACTTTGCTGCTACAAGAGCGCACACCCTAAACATTCCACAAATAACCATCGCAAAAAGGGTCACCTTCCCGAGTTTCGTACGGGTTACAACGAAACAATTAGCAGTAAGTACCTTGGCCAGGGGAATTTCAAACTAACTCAATTTTGACTACCATATATCAGCAGTAGATAATGGCATTGACGAAACTACCTGATATCAGCAGTAAATAATGGCATTGATGAATTACCTGATATCAGCAGTAGCTAAAGGCGTTGATGAACTACCTGGTATCAGCCGTAGATAATGGCATTGATGAAACTACCTGATATCAGCAGTAGATAATAGCATTGATGAAACTAAATTATATCAGCAGTAAATAATGGCGTTGATGAAACTACCTGATATGAGCAGTAAATAATGGCATTGATGAACTACCTGCTATCAGCAGTAGATAGTGGCATTGATGAACAACCAGATATCTGCAGTAGATAATGGTGTTAATGAACTACCTGATACCATCAGTAGATAATATCATTAATATGGCATTGATGTGTTACATTCTAAGTAACATAATTATTAAGAAATTAAAGGCATGGGTTTTCTTGCCATTTTTGCCGGTTTATACCAGGCAAAAACAGGTTTTTATTCTATAGAGGGCGATATAGTTATGATACTTAATCCATACGGTTACTGTTTGATCAATACTCCAGACATCTCACACAAAAATGCACATGTACAATACTTTATAAGCACGTTGATTTTTCCACTTATAGGGTTGTAGCATCAATAACTCTCTCCACACGGGTGTAATACCTCACACGCCACCTCCCCACCCCCAACACACACACACACACCGCACCCACACCCCAAGGCTGGATACGCTGGTGGTGATACGCCTCCATGTGAGGTAGGAAAACATCCAATCAAAAACGTGGGTCATCTACCTAAAATCTATGTATATGCCAAGTTTGTCATTTTGACTCGGTTTCGCTGTACGCCTACTGGTATTCAGTCTTAATTGCTCCATTTATACCCTATAAATGCACGCTTCATTATCATAGTAGAGTTGATGTAGGAGGGTGAATCATCTAACATTACTCTATAAATAGAGATGATGCGGAAACCAATTACATCATCTCTGACCATAGATGGCTAAGTTGTCGTACATTTTGATATCGGCTATGTTGATAATACACACACATCTATGACAGTTTCAAATAGGACTCACTACTACATGTCTGTGTTGGATATCATATACATTATTGATTCTAGTGTAATATTTGCAAGGTAATAATAATTCTATGTATGTTTTAGTATAATAGCTTTTAGACGCCAGCATGAATTGGCGTTAAGTAACGTAAACGAATAACGTTTAATTTGTCCATATCATAGGCATGCACGCATAGGCATACATCACACGTAAACCTACTCACCCAGCTTATACATATCCGTTTGAATTATATTCTTTTTAGATCCACATAAACCACTGTATTCTACTGTCGCTATGGCGGATATTGACATGCTTAACATCGACGAGTTGCTCATCATTTTCAATTTGTTATCGCTGTATAATAAGCTTATGGCAATGAGGTAAAATATTTTCTTACAAAAATTTATAATATTATTTATTATGCGATAAATTTATATAATTCGACGGCAGGGCTTGTGTATTAATGATACATTATAAAGATATCAGATTTCTGTGATGAAACAGTGAAAGGTCACGCTTTTGATTAGGGTCTGATATCACTTATCAGTTTGCATGGTGCAGTATGTGTTGCTATCTTCCCCTAGTGATAGCAGTTTGCATGGTGCAGTGTGTGTTGCTATCTACCCCTGATAGCAGTTTACATGGTACAGTGTTTGTTGCTATCTACCACTGATAGCAGTTTGTATGGTGTAGTGTGTGTTGCTATCTACCCTAATATATAGCAGTTTGCATGGTGCAGTGTGTTGCTATCTACCCCTGATAGCAGTTTGCATGGTACAGTGTGTGTTGCTATCTACCCCTGATAGCAGTTCAAGTTGACAGCGCAGTGTGTAAACTTGCATTGTAGTAAAACCCTCACCTTTGACGCACCCTGTGTTTAGGTTTTCTGTTGCAGTTTAATGATGTGCTATCAACATGATCAAAATATAGGCCCTACACTCATAGAAATGACTTGTTCGCCTTGTTGGCGCAATTCAAAACAAAAGGAGTAAGTTTGGACAACTCAAAAATAGTGTAAGAGTTGCCAAAACAAAATTCATTTTAGTTATCCGAACTTTAAAAAATGCTGAAAAAGCTCAAAAAGTTCCGTCAACTAATCAACTTTGTTGGCATTACTTAAAAAGTTGATGTAAGTCGTTGCGTCAACTTTTAAGTAATACCAACTTCTGAATTCAAGTTCAGGGAACTTAGAAAATAAATAAGGTTCAAAGAACCAATTAGTTGAGTTATTGTAACTCAACATGTAAGTTGATGTAACTCGTTCATATTAAGTTACTGGTACTTACTGTTTTGAGTTGTTCCAATTTAGTACTTTGTTACTTAATTCACGTAATTGGATCATTTTCTACACAATTAGCAGTATTCAAATATTTATTTTTGTAATCAGTGCTAAATTGTGTATACAATAGCACACCTCTAGAAAATTATGATAACCTAGTTTTATTTTCTGAGTTGTAACAACTCAATAAAGTAAGTGCAAATGAGGGCGACCAACATAATGATATCGAGTCAGCGTTACTCGAAATTGTACGCGTTGGCATTACTCGGAAAGTTGACGCAACGACTTACATCAACTTACTGAGTAATGCCAACGAACAATTTCTATGAGTGTAGTGATTGTAAGCACAAAATAGTTTTAAATCTAATTTCTTTAAACTCTTAACCTTCGTATTTTTGTAACAAGAACACGATATTATTTTGTCTATATTAAATCATAATTATACTCTTATCTGGGATACCAATTTACCAAACCAATGTATATAGCTATAATGGGCCTCGTGTATCCAGTGATATCAAAATAAATACAAACATTGCTAAGACGTCATAATATGAGGACGCCTGTATTTTCTGATATATACAAAAGGACATGTCTGTTTTAAACTGAAGTTATTGTCAGTATGGGTTAGTGCTGCAGGAGCACTAGTGTTAACAACTCAATTTTGTATTTATTCATTTTTCCTAGGGTGTGTAAGAAATGGTACGATATCGTCAGAGACACTCACGCCTGGAAAGTCATCGATTTCCGTGATCAAGGTCCCGTGATGAGAGTGATCAATAGGACATATTGGAAGCGATGGGCAATAGAACCAGACCAAAATGAGGTTACATTTCGTGAACGTTTAGACAGGTCTTTTCGTGGTGTCAAGAGATGGGAATTCCCGAGTAATCCAAGCGATGTCCTATCGTTCCTAGGCTTATTTGCTGGCATTGCATTGCAGGAGATTTACATGACTGTAATGAGTGGTGAAATTATGGACTTCCTTCGAAGATCCTGCCCAAATATAGTTACGTTTGACTTCAGCCAGTGCGAAGAAGGTTTTCGTTTCGCTTTGATATTAATGATGACATAAAGCAAAAGATATACCTCCCACTTAAATTGAAACGATTAGGACTGCATAAGATCTTGTGTCCTCTGTCCACTGAGGACAGTGACAGGCCACCTATTCATAATAATTCTAATGAATATCGACAACAACTATTTCGAAGGCGTGAACAAATATTATCATACAATGAACGAATATTATCACGTGTTGCTAGTGACTGTTCCCAATTACAAAGCATATGTCTCCGCAACTTTCCACTTTCTTTGACAGGCATGCAGTATTTAGTTAAAATATCTAGTTTGCAAGATATTGAATTGTCTAACTGCGTCAGGTATCCATCCGGAAAATTTCCCGAAATTCTTAATCCGATTGGGGCTTTAAAAACGTTGACAAGTCTTAGAATTATTCTTCCACTTCAGATTACAACTGATAGTAATACTTACAAACACGACTGGGGAGAACAATACATACCAGATCTGTCTACTTTTGTTGGCTGCATTGAAGAATGGAAAAACTTGCGAGAATTATCATTTATATATGTCAAATTTTCAGAAGAAGCGTTTAAGAGAATGATATCTGGGTTGGTGAATCTGCAGAAGCTTGAATTAAAAACATATTCCTTTAAACCACATTTAGTATCTCTTATTGGGGACCAATGTAGGAAATTGGAATCATTACAAATAAGATGTAAAATGGATTCCGGTAAAAGTTTGATGTCACTCTCTCATCATCCCACATTAGAAATACTGGAAGTTGGGCCTGTTGATGAAGATTTGGACAATTTGAGATACGGGTATAGAAGTGACTTTGCAGAGTTGGAATATCAATGGATTCGTGCGGTCTTTAGTATTCTAGTAACTTTGCCCAGAATAAAACATGTCAAGCTTTGGGGTGCCAATTTGGTCGAACTCTATAATGAATGTCTATTTCCGATCATTCAGTCAGCTGAGATTGAGATAATTGAGCGTCGGTTTTGGACCGCTAGTTCCGATGTTCGCTAGTCTGAAACTCCCAAAGTAACGGTTTATTTGCTAGTAAAAAACAAACAGGTTCGCAAACCCGAAAAAAACAACATTTCACTAATCCGATAGTTAGGATTAGAGTTACTTTTGTACGTGCCACTTTTTTAAAATTATTATCCCCCTCCCCACCAAGAAAGCTGGCTACACCCCTGGTACGCACTGTGCTTCAATATATTGAGTATTAGCGTACGGGCATTACGTGCTTTTGGGTAAGGTTTATGGTTAGGGTTAGGTACTAATGAATTTTTGGACTAGCGACCCTTAATGAGATTGAATTAGGAGGAACATACACCACATGAACCGTGGGAGGACATGAAGGAAACAAGAATACAGCCAAGAAATACTTCCCGAAGAATAGGAAAAGAAAGCAACCCTGGATATCTTGGCATAGCAAAGGAGTTA
This sequence comes from Amphiura filiformis, assembly GCF_039555335.1. Lineage (NCBI taxonomy): Eukaryota > Metazoa > Echinodermata > Ophiuroidea > Amphilepidida > Amphiuridae > Amphiura > Amphiura filiformis. The sequence goes on from NW_027305509.1 coordinate 860,961, forward strand.
ACAAAGAGAATGGACGTAATATGATGCAAATGGCATTACGCTACCTAAGAGTGAAGATATCGAGTATAGCATCACCCTGTTTGAGGCATAAGACCAAGAAGTGTATACTCGCGGTGAAAGAATAGGCCGACTCGTTTGTCAAAACAACTTAACACCCCAAAAAATTCAAGGAATTGAAAGATCAAATAACCAAATCTCTGTTCTCACGTCATCTTACTCAATCTTAAATGCCAGACATGAGCCAAAATGGAATATCCAAGAAATCATTTAACTGTTTTCTTCCCACCATGATGTATTTCCTCATTGTTTTTTTTTTTTTTTATTATTTTGTTTTTACTTTGTACTTGCGTTTTCCCTTGCCTGAGATCGGTATGGATCTCAGTTGATCTTGGGTTGTATGTTTTTCTTCTTTTGGTTAATAAAGATGATTGATAAAAAATATTGTACATGTGCATTTTTGTGTGAGATGTCTGGTTTGAAAATGAAGTATTGATCAAACAGTAACCGTATGGATTAGGTGACATAACTAATATCGTCTCTGTATCACCGTATCACATGGGACATACAGTAGTCCAGTAGATTCCTGATGTAACTATCAGACCTAAAACTGACCATTTGTGAAAAAAGAGGAAAATGCTTTAAAAAAGAGAACTATAGCGCAAAATCATGTTAAAAAAAGCTCAAATTGGGCTGAAAATAACTATTCGTATATTTCAAGAATAAAAAAGAGGAAATCAGCTAAAAAGAGGAAAAGTTTCATGTATGAATTACGCAAATCATGTTAAATTTGCCAAAGGCCTACAGTAAAGTACGGTGTCCCATCGATGCCAAAAAAAATCCAAAATCCAAAAAAAAAAAAAAAAATTTACAAAAAAAAAAAAATTTACAAAAAAAAAAAAATTTTCAAAAAAAAAAATTTAAAAAAAAAATTTTCAAAAAAAAAAAAAAAATTAAAAAAAAAAAAATTAAAAAAAAATTTCATTTTCTTTTAAAAATTTTTTTTTTATTTGGAATTTTTTTTTTTTTTGTATTTATTTCTTTTTTTAATTAATTAATTTTTTTTTTTAGTTTGGAATTTTTTTTTTTTATTTATTTTGGAATTTTTTTTTGTATTTGGAATTTTTTTTTTTTTTTTTTTTTGGCATCGATGGGACGATTACACCATAAAACTTTTCGAGGACGATACGATAAAACTTTTCGCTATATAAAATACCGGGAACCAACATTACATTTAGGAGCCATCCAACCATCCAAGGAGGCGACGGGCTGTTGGTAGGCATTTCAAAGTTTGCCTGTAGGGGCACACCACTAAATCAATGCGCCATTTGTGTAACCCTAATGAGTTCCGGTAAAAACAGAAACTTTTTGAGGTATTTTGGGCTGGTCTGTAGACTTATTAATCAGAAAGAGTGGCGAATTATAGCTTAAATAAAAGTGTAAAGCCTATGCATAAATTTGAGTCGCCAAAATAGTCGCATTTTTATAATTATTGAGAAAATAGGTCCGCGAATTAAAAAATGGCAGAATCGGGTTTGCAGTCTTGAGAGCATGTCAAAAACAGTGAGGGCGCTGTTCGCGGCATCCTAGCGGGAAAACGAGATGGAAGAACCCCCATGCATGGAAGCATATCTCAAACTTCCCTCGATCTGCAAACGACAGGTCATCATAAAATATTTTAAAACGAGCCCAAAAGGCCTCAAAATGAGCAAAGAAAACCGGTGTTTTTACACGTGTTTCAATGGGAAGATTATTTAGTGGTGTGCGCCCTTCGAAGGGCCTAGGCGTAAAATCGGGCTTTTGAGAGATTCAGCCAAAATTGAAGTTGGCAATCGATTAAATTGCGGTTTTTGATTTATATAGATAGTTTTTATGTTAGTGAATATATTTAATGCGTTTTAGATGCAAGTCGCGCTAAGTTTATTCTCTGAGAGGCCTTCAAAGTTAAAGAAACTATCAAAAATTGTGAGAAAACTAATATTTCTCAGATTTGAAGCAAAATTGTCTTAAGGTGACAAATCGGCACACGTCTTTAAACCTCTCAAATATTAATTATTTTATAGGGGGGGGGGTGATTGTTGTAAAATCATTAATATATAGACCTTTGCCATTATGAACCCTAATTTCTTTTCATTTTAAAGCGGTTTTTAGCAGATAAACGGTCTAAAACTATATGTTGAGAATTGGTATTTAATGCAAATCTAGGGAAATAAGCACAAATGGTCAAAATGTTGAAAATGTGCACATTTTTGGAATGCACCATGTATCTTTGATAGGACATTTCTCTTGATGTGGATGTCACAGAGCACTCAAACCTTGAGTGTTTTACTCAAAACATTTTATATTTCAAGAAAAATATAAAAAATTCGATTTTATGAACATCATGAATTCCTTGAAGGGCCTAGGCGTAAAATCGGGCTTTTGAGAGATTCAGCCAAAATTGAAGTTGGCAATCGATTAAATTGCGGTTTTTTGATTTATATAGATAGTTTTTATGTTAGTGAATATATTTAATGCGTTTTAGATGCAAGTCGCGCTAAGTTTATTCTCTGAGAGGCCTTCAAAGTTAAAAAAAAAAAAAAAAATTGTGAGAAAACTAATATTTCTCAGATTTGAAGCAAAATTGTCTTAAGGTGACAAATCGGCACACGTCTTTAAACCTCTCAAATATTAATTATTTTATAGGGGGGGGGGTGATTGTTGTAAAATCATTAATATATAGACCTTTGCCATTATGAACCCTAATTTCTTTTCATTTTAAAGCGGTTTTTAGCAGATAAACGGTCTAAAACTATATGTTGAGAATTGGTATTTAATGCAAATCTAGGGAAATAAGCACAAATGGTCAAAATGTTGAAAATGTGCACATTTTTGGAATGCACCATGTATCTTTGATAGGACATTTCTCTTGATGTGGATGTCACAGAGCACTCAAACCTTGAGTGTTTTACTCAAAACATTTTATATTTCAAGAAAAATATAAAAAATTCGATTTTATGAACATCATGAATCCCTTGAAGTGGACACACCACTAAATCAATGCGCCATTTGTGTAACCCTAATGAGTTCCGGTAAAAACAGAAACTTTTTGAGGTATTTTGGGCTGGTCTGTAGACTTATTAATCAGAAAGAGTGGCGAATTATAGCTTAAATAAAAGTGTAAAGCCTATGCATAAATTTGAGTCGCCAAAATAGTCGCATTTTTATAATTATTGAGAAAATAGGTCCGCGAATTAAAAAATGGCAGAATCGGGTTTGCAGTCTTGAGAGCATGTCAAAAACAGTGAGGGCGCTGTTCGCGGCATCCTAGCGGGAAAACGAGATGGAAGAACCCCCATACATTGAAACATATGTTAAACTTTCATCGATTTGCAATCGACTGGTCATCATAAAATATTTTAAAACGAGCCCAAAAGGCCTCAAAATGAGCAAAGAAAACCGGTGTTTTTACACGTGTTTCAATGGGAAGATTATTTAGTGGTGTGCGCCCTTCGAAGGGCCTAGGCGTAAATCGGGCTTTTGAGTGATTCAGCCAAAATTGAAGTTGGCAATCGATTAAATTGCGGTTTTTGATTTATATAGATAGTTTTTATGTTAGTGAATATATTTAATGCGTTTTAGATGCAAGTCGCGCTAAGTTTATTCTCTGAGAGGCCTTCAAAGTTAAAGAAACAGTAAAAAATTGTGAGAAAACTAATATTTCTCAGATTTGAAGCAAAATTGTCTTAAGGTGACAAATCGGCACACGTCTTTAAACCTCTCAAATATTAATTATTTTATAGGGGGGGGGGTGATTGTTGTAAAATCATTAATATATAGACCTTTGCCATTATGAACCCTAATTTCTTTTCATTTTAAAGCTGTTTTAGCAGATAAACGGTCTAAAACTATATGTTGAGAATTGGTATTTAATGCAAATCTAGGGAAATAAGCACAAATGGTCAAAATGTTGAAAATGTGCACATTTTTGGAATGCACCATGTATCTTTGATAGGACATTTCTCTTGATGTGGATGTCACAGAGCACTCAAACCTTGAGTGTTTTACTCAAAACATTTTATATTTCAAGAAAAATATAAAAAAAATCGATTTTATGAACATCATGAATTCCTTGAAGGGCCTAGGCGTAAAATCGGGCTTTTGAGAGATTCAGCCAAAATTGAAGTTGGCAATCGATTAAATTGCGGTTTTTTGATTTATATAGATAGTTTTTATGTTAGTGAATATATTTAATGCGTTTTAGATGCAAGTCGCGCTAAGTTTATTCTCTGAGAGGCCTTCAAAGTTAAAAAAACTGTCAAAAATTGTGAGAAAACTAATATTTCTCAGATTTGAAGCAAAATTGTCTTAAGGTGACAAATCGGCACACGTCTTTAAACCTCTCAAATATTAATTATTTTATAGGGGGGTGATTGTTGTAAAATCATTAATATATAGACCTTTGCCATTATGAACCCTAATTTCTTTTCATTTTAAAGCGGTTTTAGCAGATAAACGGTCTAAAACTATATGTTGAGAATTGGTATTTAATGCAAATCTAGGGAAATAAGCACAAATGGTCAAAATGTTGAAAATGTGCACATTTTTGGAATGCACCATGTATCTTTGATAGGACATTTCTCTTGATGTGGATGTCACAGAGCACTCAAACCTTGAGTGTTTTACTCAAAACATTTTATATTTCAAGAAAAATATAAAAAAAATCGATTTTATGAACATCATGAATTACTTGGGGGGGCACACCACTAAATCAATGCGCCATTTGTGTAACCCTAATGAGTTCCGGTAAAAAACAGAAACTTTTTGAGGTATTTTGGGCTGGTCTGTAGACTTATTAATCAGAAAGAGTGGCGAATTATAGCTTAAATAAAAGTGTAAAGCCTATGCATAAATTTGAGTCGCCAAAATAGTCGCATTTTTATAATTATTGAGAAAATAGGTCCGCGAATTAAAAATGGCAGAATCGGGTTTGCAGTCTTGAGAGCATGTCAAAAACAGTGAGGGCGCTGTTCGCGGCATCCTAGCGGGAAAACGAGATGGAAGAACCCCATACATTGAAACATATGTTAAACTTTCATCGATTTGCAATCGACTGGTCATCATAAAATATTTTAAAACGAGCCCAAAAGGCCTCAAAATGAGCAAAGAAAACCGGTGTTTTTACACGTGTTTCAATGGGAAGATTATTTAGTGGTGTGCGCCCTTCGAAGGGCCTAGGCGTAAAATCGGGCTTTTGAGAGATTCATCCAAAATTGAAGTTGGCAATCGATTGAATTGCGGTTATTTGATTTATATAGATAGTTTTTATGTTAGTGAATATATTTAATGCGTTTTAGATGCAAGTCGCGCTAAGTTTATTCTCTGAGAGGCCTTCAAAGTTAAAAAAAAAAAAAAAAATTGTGAGAAAACTAATATTTCTCAGATTTGAAGCAAAATTGTCTTAAGGTGACAAATCGGCACACGTCTTTAAACCTCTCAAATATTAATTATTTTATAGGGGGGGGGAGGGTGATTGTTGTAAAATCATTAATATATAGACCTTTGCCATTATGAACCCTAATTTCTTTTCATTTTAAAGCGGTTTTTAGCAGATAAACGGTCTAAAACTATATGTTGAGAATTGGTATTTAATGCAAATCTAGGAAATAAGCACAAATGGTCAAAATGTTGAAAATGTGCACATTTTTGGAATGCACCATGTATCTTTGATAGGACATTTCTCTTGATGTGGATGTCACAGAGCACTCAAACCTTGAGTGTTTTACTCAAAACATTTTATATTTCAAGAAAAATATAAAAAAATTCGATTTTATGAACATCATGAATTCCTTGAAGGGGGCACACCACTAAATCAATGCGCCATTTGTGTAACCCTAATGAGTTCCGGTAAAAAACAGAAACTTTTTGAGGTATTTTGGGCTGGTCTGTAGACTTATTAATCAGAAAGAGTGGCGAATTATAGCTTAAATAAAAGTGTAAAGCCTATGCATAAATTTGAGTCGCCAAAATAGTCGCATTTTTATAATTATTGAGAAAATAGGTCCGCGAATTAAAAAATGGCAGAATCGGGTTTGCAGTCTTGAGAGCATGTCAAAAACAGTGAGGGCGCTGTTCGCGGCATCCTAGCGGGAAAACGAGATGGAAGAACCCCAATACATTGAAACATATGTTAAACTTTCATCGATTTGCAATCGACTGGTCATCATAAAATATTTTAAAACGAGCCCAAAAGGCCTCAAAATGAGCAAAGAAAACCGGTGTTTTTACACGTGTTTCAATGGGAAGATTATTTAGTGGTGTGCGCCCTTCGAAGGGCCTAGGCGTAAAATCGGGCTTTTGAGAGATTCAGCCAAAATTGAAGTTGGCAATCGATTAAATTGCGGTTTTTGATTTATATAGATAGTTTTTATGTTAGTGAATATATTTAATGCGTTTTAGATGCAAGTCGCGCTAAGTTTATTCTCTGAGAGGCCTTCAAAGTTAAAGAAACTGTCAAAAATTGTGAGAAAACTAATATTTCTCAGATTTGAAGCAAAATTGTCTTAAGGTGACAAATCGGCACACGTCTTTAAACCTCTCAAATATTAATTATTTTATAGGGGGGGGGGTGATTGTTGTAAAATCATTAATATATAGACCTTTGCCATTATGAACCCTAATTTCTTTTCATTTTAAAGCGGTTTTTATCTGATAAACTGTCTAAAACTATATGTTGAGAATTGGTATTTAATGCAAATCTAGGGAAATAAGCACAAATGGTCAAAATGTTGAAAATGTGCACCACCATGTATCTTTGATAGGACATTTCTCTTGATGTGGATGTCACAGAGCACTCAAACCTTGAGTGTTTTACTCAAAACATTTTATATTTCAAGAAAAATATAAAAAAATTCGATTTTATGAACATCATGAATTCCTTGAAGGGCCTAGGCGTAAAATCGGGCTTTTGAGAGATTCAGCCAAAATTGAAGTTGGCAATCGATTAAATTGCGGTTTTTTGATTTATATAGATAGTTTTTATGTTAGTGAATATATTTAATGCGTTTTAGATGCAAGTCGCGCTAAGTTTATTCTCTGAGAGGCCTTCAAAGTTAAAGAAACTGTCAAAATTGTGAGAAAACTAATATTTCTCAGATTTGAAGCAAAATTGTCTTAAGGTGACAAATCGGCACACGTCTTTAAACCTCTCAAATATTAATTATTTTATAGGGGGGGGGGGTGATTGTTGTAAAATCATTAAGGGGCGCAACACTAAATCACTACGCATTTTATGTAAGAACGAAATTCGGCTAATATAGTCCATAGTGAGTATGAGATTGTAGCGACCATATCTACCGACATGTTCACTTTAAATCACTCAATATCAGCTCATATGAATTCGACAAGTGTCTTCAATGATAACATACAGAAAAAACCGGACATTTTATCTCAAAAGCAATTGTCTGTGGCGGATGAAGACAACTTCCGATTTTGAAATGTGAGTGGTGAATTTAGTATATTTTTAGGCCATATTTTTTGCACCGCGAAATAGCGAAAAAAGTCAACGGTCATCGATATATGCCGACAAAAGTTTTGGAATCTACAGAAACAGAGCTTTAATTTGATACCAAATTTATTTTGTCAAGTATTGCAGGGACGCCAGGAATGGCGCTCGAAGTAGGCCAAAATCACACGTTATCCTATGGGACGCTTATTTAGTGTTGCGCCCCTTGTAACGGCCGTCGCTATGAACGCGTTCTTTTTACATTCTTCGCGTAAAATAAGAAATGCGCGTCATGAAATGTGTTCTATTTCAATCATGATGATAAACAAGGATTACGAAAAGTCACCCTGATGAATTATTATTGGGAAAAATGCTTTATTGGCCGAGCAGGCGCCTGCAAAATCTAGAAATTGTATCCAAAAATCTTCAAAAAGGCTCAAAATGGGTTTTAAAGTTAATAGGCATTGTTAATCTGCATGAAGCCGTTTTGCTGCATATTCAGTAGGCCTATGCAAAAAGACCATAATTGTTACTACTGAAACAGGGGGGGGGGCGTTTGTACTTCACACTAATGAACAAGTGCTTTCCAAAACAAAATGGCAAGACAGATAATCTAGAAAAGAAATTAAACTTGGTTCAAAGACGTGCTTAAATTGTTGTCTGTCACTAGTTTTAGTGAGTTTTGTGCAAACTTTCGCATATTGGAGGAAAAGTCGAAATATGCGATTTTCCGCGTTTCGGCACTGATCTTTAAAACAACATTTCTCTTGAACGAAATGTCGCAGAGACATGAAATTTTCGGTGTTGAGCTACAAATTGTCTCTAATTTAATTAATAAGTGACAAATGTGGATTTTGAAAACTTTTAAATCCTTATAACGGCCGTCGCTATGAACGCGTTCTTTTTACATTCTTCGCGTAAAATAAGAAATGCGCGTCATGAAATGTGTTCTATTTCAATCATGATGATAAACAAGGATTACGAAAAGTCACCCTGATGAATTATTATTGGGAAAAATGCTTTATTGGCCGAGCAGGCGCCTGCAAAGTCTAGCAATTGTATCCAAAAATCTTCAAAAAGGCTCAAAAATGGGTTTTAAAGTTAATAGGCATTGTTAATCTGCATGAAGCCGTTTTGCTGCATATTCAGTAGGCCTATGCAAAAAGACCATAATTGTTACTACTGAAACAGGGGGGGGGTGTTTGTACTTCACACTAATGAACAAGTGCTTTCCAAAACAAAATGGCAAGACAGATAATCTAGAAAAGAAATTAAACTTGGTTCAAAGACGTGCTTAAATTGTTGTCTGTCACTAGTTTTAGTGAGTTTTGTGCAAACTTTCGCATATTGGAGGAAAAGTCGAAATATGCGATTTTCCGCGTTTCGGCACTGATCTTTAAAACAACATTTCTCTTGAACGAAATGTCGCAGAGACATGAACTGTTCGGTGTTGAGCTACAAATTGTCTCTAATTTAATTAATAAGTGACAAATGTGGATTTTGAAAACTTTTAAATCCTTATAACGGCCGTCGCTATGAACGCGTTCTTTTACATTCTTCGCGTAAAATAAGAAATGCGCGTCATGAAATGTGTTCTATTTCAATCATGATGATAAACAAGGATTACGAAAAGTCACCCTGATGAATTATTATTGGGAAAAATGCTTTATTGGCCGAGCAGGCGCCTGCAAAGTCTAGAAATTGTATCCAAAAATCTTCAAAAGGCTCAAAAATGGGTTTTAAAGTTAATAGGCATTGTTAATCTGCATGAAGCCGTTTTGCTGCATATTCAGTAGGCCTATGCAAAAAGACCATAATTGTTACTACTGAAACAGGGGGGGGGGTGTTTGTACTTCACACTAATGAACAAGTGCTTTCCAAAACAAAATGGCAAGACAGATAATCTAGAAAAGAAATTAAACTTGGTTCAAAGACGTGCTTAAATTGTTGTCTGTCACTAGTTTTAGTGAGTTTTGTGCAAACTTTCGCATATTGGAGGAAAAGTCGAAATATGCGATTTTCCGCGTTTCGGCACTGATCTTTAAAACAACATTTCTCTTGAACGAAATGTCGCAGAGACATGAAATTTTCGGTGTTGAGCTACAAATTGTCTCTAATTTAATTAATAAGTGACAAATGTGGATTTTGAAAACTTTTAAATCCTTATAAGGGGCGCAACACTAAATCACTACGCATTTTATGTAAGAACGAAATTCGGCTAATATAGTCCATAGTGAGTATGAGATTGTAGCGACCATATCTACCGACATGTTCACTTTAAATCACTCAATATCAGCTCATATGAATTCGACAAGTGTCTTCAATGATAACATGCAGAAAAAACCGGACATTTTATCTCAAAAGCAATTGTCTGTGGCGGATGAAGACAACTTCCGATTTTGAAATGTGAGTGGTGAATTTAGTATATTTTTAGGCCATATTTTTTGCACCGCGAAATAGCGAAAAAAGTCAACGGTCATCGATATATGCCGACAAAAGTTTTGGAATCTACAGAAACAGAGCTTTAATTTGATACCAAATTTATTTTGTCAAGTATTGCAGGGACGCCAGGAATGGCGCTCGAAGTAGGCCAAAATCACACGTTATCCTATGGGACGCTTATTTAGTGTTGCGCCCCTTAATATATAGACCTTTGCCATTATGAACCCTAATTTCTTTTCATTTTAAAGCGGTTTTTAGCAGATAAACGGTCTAAAACTATATGTTGAGAATTGGTATTTAATGCAAATCTAGGGAAATAAGCACAAATGGTCAAAATGTTGAAAATGTGCACATTTTTGGAATGCACCATGTATCTTTGATAGGACATTTCTCTTGATGTGGATGTCACAGAGCACTCAAACCTTGAGTGTTTTACTCAAAACATTTTATATTTCAAGAAAAATATAAAAAAAATCGATTTTATGAACATCATGAATTCCTTGATGGGGGCACACCACTAAATCAATGCGCCATTTGTGTAACCCTAATGAGTTCCGGTAAAAAACAGAAACTTTTTGAGGTATTTTGGGCTGGTCTGTAGACTTATTAATCAGAAAGAGTGGCGAATTATAGCTTAAATAAAAGTGTAAAGCCTATGCATAAATTTGAGTCGCCAAAATAGTCGCATTTTTATAATTATTGAGAAAACAGGTTCGAATTAACAACTGCCAGAATCGGGTTTGCAGTCTTGAGAGCATGTCAAAAACAGTGAGGGCGCTGTTCGCGGCATCCTAGCGGGAAAACGAGATGGAAGAACCCCCATACATTGAAACATATGTTAAACTTTCATCGATTTGCAATCGACTGGTCATCATAAAATATTTTAAAACGAGCCCAAAAGGCCTCAAAATGAGCAAAGAAAACCGGTGTTTTTACACGTGTTTCAATGGGAAGATTATTTAGTGGTGTGCGCCCTTCGAAGGGCCTAGGCGTAAAATCGGGCTTTTGAGAGATTCAGCCAAAATTGAAGTTGGCAATCGATTAAATTGCGGTTTTTGATTTATATAGATAGTTTTTATGTTAGTGAATATATTTAATGCGTTTTAGATGCAAGTCGCGCTAAGTTTATTCTCTGAGAGGCCTTCAAAGTTAAAGAAACTGTCAAAAATTGTGAGAAAACTAATATTTCTCAGATTTGAAGCAAAATTGTCTTAAGGTGACAAATCGGCACACGTCTTTAAACCTCTCAAATATTAATTATTTTATAGGGGGGGGGGTGATTGTTGTAAAATCATTAATATATAGACCTTTGCCATTATGAACCCTAATTTCTTTTCATTTTAAAGCGGTTTTTAGCAGATAAACGGTCTAAAACTATATGTTGAGAATTGGTATTTAATGCAAATCTAGGGAAATAAGCACAAATGGTCAAAATGTTGAAAATGTGCACATTTTTGGAATGCACCATGTATCTTTGATAGGACATTTCTCTTGATGTGGATGTCACAGAGCACTCAAACCTTGAGTGTTTTACTCAAAACATTTTATATTTCAAGAAAAATATAAAAAAAATCGATTTTATGAACATCATGAATTCCTTGAAGGGGCACACCACTAAATCAATGCGCCATTTGTGTAACCCTAATGAGTTCCGGTAAAAAACAGAAACTTTTTGAGGTATTTTGGGCTGGTCTGTAGACTTATTAATCAGAAAGAGTGGCGAATTATAGCTTAAATAAAAGTGTAAAGCCTATGCATAAATTTGAGTCGCCAAAATAGTCGCATTTTTATAATTATTGAGAAAATAGGTCCGCGAATTAAAAAATGGCAGAATCGGGTTTGCAGTCTTGAGAGCATGTCAAAAACAGTGAGGGCGCTGTTCGCGGCATCCTAGCGGGAAAACGAGATGGAAGAACCCCATACATTGAAACATATGTTAAACTTTCATCGATTTGCAATCGACTGGTCATCATAAAATATTTTAAAACGAGCCCAAAAGGCCTCAAAATGAGCAAAGAAAACCGGTGTTTTTACACGTGTTTCAATGGGAAGATTATTTAGTGGTGTGCGCCCTTCGAAGGGCCTAGGCGTAAAATCGGGCTTTTGAGAGATTCAGCCAAAATTGAAGTTGGCAATCGATTAAATTGCGGTTTTTGATTTATATAGATAGTTTTTATGTTAGTGAATATATTTAATGCGTTTTAGATGCAAGTCGCGCTAAGTTTATTCTCTGAGAGGCCTTCAAAGTTAAAGAAACTGTCAAACATTGTGAGAAAACTAATATTTCTCAGATTTGAAGCAAAATTGTCTTAAGGTGACAAATCGGCACACGTCTTTAAACCTCTCAAATATTAATTATTTTATAGGGGGGTGATTGTTGTAAAATCATTAATATATAGACCTTTGCCATTATGAACCCTAATTTCTTTTCATTTTAAAGCGGTTTTTAGCAGATAAACGGTCTAAAACTATATGTTGAGATTTGGTATTTAATGCAAACCTAGGGAACTAAGCACAAATGGTCAAGATGTTGAAAATGTGCACATTTTTGGAATGCACCATGTATCTTTGATAGGACATTTCTCTTGATGTGGATGTCACAGAGCACTCAAACCTTGAGTGTTTTACTCAAAACATTTTATATTTCAAGAAAAATATAAAAAAAATGGATTTTATGAACATCATGAATACATTGAAGGGGCCACACCACTAAATCAATGCGCCATTTGTGTAACCCTAATGAGTTCCGGTAAAAAACAGAAACTTTTTGAGGTATTTTGGGCTGGTCTGTAGACTTATTAATCAGAAAGAGTGGCGAATTATAGCTTAAATAAAAGTGTAAAGCCTATGCATAAATTTGAGTCGCCAAAATAGTCGCATTTTTATAATTATTGAGAAAATAGGTCCGCGAATTAAAAAATGGCAGAATCGGGTTTGCAGTCTTGAGAGCATGTCAAAAACAGTGAGGGCGCTGTTCGCGGCATCCTAGCGGGAAAACGAGATGGAAGAACCCCCATACATTGAAACATATGTTAAACTTTCATCGATTTGCAATCGACTGGTCATCATAAAATATTTTAAAACGAGCCCAAAAGGCCTCAAAATGAGCAAAGAAAACCGGTGTTTTTACACGTGTTTCAATGGGAAGATTATTTAGTGGTGTGCGCCCTTCGAAGGGCCTAGGCGTAAAATCGGGCTTTTGAGAGATTCAGCCAAAATTGAAGTTGGCAATCGATTAAATTGCGGTTTTTGATTTATATAGATAGTTTTTATGTTAGTGAATATATTTAATGCGTTTTAGATGCAAGTCGCGCTAAGTTTATTCTCTGAGAGGCCTTCAAAGTTAAAGAAACTGTCAAAAATTGTGAGAAAACTAATATTTCTCAGATTTGAAGCAAAATTGTCTTAAGGTGACAAATCGGCACACGTCTTTAAACCTCTCAAATATTAATTATTTTATAGGGGGGGGGGTGATTGTTGTAAAATCATTAATATATAGACCTTTGCCATTATGAACCCTAATTTCTTTTCATTTTAAAGCGGTTTTTAGCAGATAAACGGTCTAAAACTATATGTTGAGAATTGGTATTTAATGCAAATCTAGGGAAATAAGCACAAATGGTCAAAATGTTGAAAATGTGCACATTTTTGGAATGCACCATGTATCTTTGATAGGACATTTCTCTTGATGTGGATGTCACAGAGCACTCAAACCTTGAGTGTTTTACTCAAAACATTTTATATTTCAAGAAAAATATAAAAAATCGATTTTATGAACATCATGAATTCCTTGAAGGGTGGCACACTACTAAATCAATGCGCCATTTGTGTAACCCTAATGAGTTCCGGTAAAAACAGAAACTTTTTGAGGTATTTTGGGCTGGTCTGTAGACTTATTAATCAGAAAGAGTGGCGAATTATAGCTTAAATAAAAGTGTAAAGCCTATGCATAAATTTGAGTCGCCAAAATAGTCGCATTTTTATAATTATTGAGAAAATAGGTCCGCGAATTAAAAAATGGCAGAATCGGGTTTGCAGTCTTGAGAGCATGTCAAAAACAGTGAGGGCGCTGTTCGCGGCATCCTAGCGGGAAAACGAGATGGAAGAACCCCCATACATTGAAACATATGTTAAACTTTCATCGATTTGCAATCGACTGGTCATCATAAAATATTTTAAAACGAGCCCAAAAGGCCTCAAAATGAGCAAAGAAAACCGGTGTTTTTACACGTGTTTCAATGGGAAGATTATTTAGTGGTGTGCGCCCTTCGAAGGGCCTAGGCGTAAAATCGGGCTTTTGAGAGATTCAGCCAAAATTGAAGTTGGCAATCGATTAAAGTGCGGTTTTTGATTTATATAGATAGTTTTTGTGTTAGTGAATATATTTAATGCGTTTTAGATGCAAGTCGCGCTAAGTTTATTCTCTGAGAGGCCTTCAAAGTTAAAGAAACTGTCAAAATTGTGAGAAAACTAATATTTCTCAGATTTGAAGCAAAATTGTCTTAAGGTGACAAATCGGCACACGTCTTTAAACCTCTCAAATATTAATTATTTTATAGGGGGGTGATTGTTGTAAAATCATTAATATATAGACCTTTGCCATTATGAACCCTAATTTCTTTTCATTTTAAAGCGGTTTTAGCAGATAAACGGTCTAAAACTATATGTTGAGAATTGGTATTTAATGCAAATCTAGGGAAATAAGCACAAATGGTCAAAATGTTGAAAATGTGCACATTTTTGGAATGCACCATGTATCTTTGATAGGACATTTCTCTTGATGTGGATGTCACAGAGCACTCAAACCTTGAGTGTTTTACTCAAAACATTTTATATTTCAAGAAAAATATAAAAAAATTCGATTTTATGGACATAATTAGTTCTTTAAGGGGCACACCACTAAATCAATGCGCCATTTGTGTAACCCTAATGAGTTCCGGTAAAAAACAGAAACTTTTTGAGGTATTTTGGGCTGGTCTGTAGACTTATTAATCAGAAAGAGTGGCGAATTATAGCTTAAATAAAAGTGTAAAGCCTATGCATAAATTTGAGTCGCCAAAATAGTCGCATTTTTATAATTATTGAGAAAATAGGTCCGCGAATTAAAAATGGCAGAATCGGGTTTGCAGTCTTGAGAGCATGTCAAAAACAGTGAGGGCGCTGTTCGCGGCATCCTAGCGGGAAAACGAGATGGAAGAACCCCCATACATTGAAACATATGTTAAACTTTCATCGATTTGCAATCGACTGGTCATCATAAAATATTTTAAAACGAGCCCAAAAGGCCTCAAAATGAGCAAAGAAAACCGGTGTTTTTACACGTGTTTCAATGGGAAGATTATTTAGTGGTGTGCGCCTTTCGAAGGGCCTAGGCGTAAAATCGGGCTTTTGAGAGATTCAGCCAAAATTGAAGTTGGCAATCGATTAAATTGCGGTTTTTGATTTATATAGATAGTTTTTATGTTAGTGAATATATTTAATGCGTTTTAGATGCAAGTCGCGCTAAGTTTATTCTCTGAGAGGCCTTCAAAGTTAAAGAAACAGTAAAAAATTGTGAGAAAACTAATATTTCTCAGATTTGAAGCAAAATTGTCTTAAGGTGACAAATCGGCACACGTCTTTAAACCTCTCAAATATTAATTATTTTATAGGGGGGGGGGTGATTGTTGTAAAATCATTAATATATAGACCTTTGCCATTATGAACCCTAATTTCTTTTCATTTTAAAGCGGTTTTTAGCAGATAAACGGTCTAAAACTATATGTTGAGAATTGGTATTTAATGCAAATCTAGGGAAATAAGCACAAATGGTCAAAATGTTGAAAATGTGCACATTTTTGGAATGCACCATGTATCTTTGATAGGACATTTCTCTTGATGTGCATGTCACAGAGCACTCAAACCTTGAGTGTTTTACTCAAAACATTTTATATTTCAAGAAAAATATAAAAAATTCGATTTTATGAACATCATGAATGAATAGGCGTAAAATCGGGCTTTTGAGAGATTCAGCCAAAATTGAAGTTGGCAATCGATTAAATTGCGGTTTTTTGATTTATATAGATAGTTTTTATGTTAGTGAATATATTTAATGCGTTTTAGATGCAAGTCGCGCTAAGTTTATTCTCTGAGAGGCCTTCAAAGTTAAAGAAACTGTCAAAAATTGTGAGAAAACTAATATTTCTCAGATTTGAAGCAAAATTGTCTTAAGGTGACAAATCGGCACACGTCTTTAAACCTCTCAAATATTAATTATTTTATAGGGGGGTGATTGTTGTAAAATCATTAATATATAGACCTTTGCCATTATGAACCCTAATTTCTTTTCATTTTAAAGCGGTTTTTAGCAGATAAACGGTCTAAAACTATATGTTGAGAATTGGTATTTAATGCAAATCTAGGGAAATAAGCACAAATGGTCAAAATGTTGAAAATGTGCACATTTTTGGAATGCACCATGTATCTTTGATAGGACATTTCTCTTGATGTGGATGTCACAGAGCACTCAAACCTTGAGTGTTTTACTCAAAACATTTTATATTTCAAGAAAAATATAAAAAAATTCGATTTTATGAACATCATGAATTCCTTGAAGGGGGCACACCACTAAATCAATGCGCCATTTGTGTAACCCTAATGAGTTCCGGTAAAAAACAGAAACTTTTTGAGGTATTTTGGGCTGGTCTGTAGACTTATTAATCAGAAAGAGTGGCGAATTATAGCTTAAATAAAAGTGTAAAGCCTATGCATAAATTTGAGTCGCCAAAATAGTCGCATTTTTATCATTATTGAGAAAATAGGTCCGCGAATTAAAAAATGGCAGAATCGGGTTTGCAGTCTTGAGAGCATGTCAAAAACAGTGAGGGCGCTGTTCGCGGCATCCTAGCGGGAAAACGGGATGGAAGAGCCCCCATACATTGAAACATATGTTAAACTTTCATCGATTTGCAATCGACTGGTCATCATAAAATATTTTAAAACGAGCCCAAAAGGCCTCAAAATGAGCAAAGAAAACCGGTGTTTTTACACGTGTTTCAATGGGAAGATTATTTAGTGGTGTGCGCCCTTCGAAGGGCCTAGGCGTAAAATCGGGCTTTTGAGAGATTCAGCCAAAATTGAAGTTGGCAATCGATTAAATTGCGGTTTTTGATTTATATAGATAGTTTTTATGTTAGTGAATATATTTAATGCGTTTTAGATGCAAGTCGCGCTAAGTTTATTCTCTGAGAGGCCTTCAAAGTTAAAGAAACTGTCAAAATTGTGAGAAAACTAATATTTCTCAGATTTGAAGCAAAATTGTCTTAAGGTGACAAATCGGCACACGTCTTTAAACCTCCAAATATTAATTATTTTATAGGGGGGTGATTGTTGTAAAATCATTAATATTTAGACCTTTGCCATTATGAACCCTAATTTCTTTTCATTTTAAAGCGGTTTTTAGCAGATAAACGGTCTAAAACTATATGTTGAGAATTGGTATTTAATGCAAATCTAGGAAATAAGCACAAATGGTCAAAATGTTGAAAATGTGCACATTTTGGAATGCACCATGTATCTTTGATAGGACATTTCTCTTGATGTGGATGTCACAGAGCACTCAAACCTTGAGTGTTTTACTCAAAACATTTTATATTTCAAGAAAAATATAAAAAATTCGATTTTATGAACATCATGAATTCCTTGATTGGTGCGCACCACTAAATCAATGCGCCATTTGTGTAACCCTAATGAGTTCCGGTAAAAACAGAAACTTTTGAGGTATTTTGGGCTGGTCTGTAGACTTATTAATCAGAAAGAGTGGCGAATTATAGCTTAAATAAAAGTGTAAAGCCTATGCATAAATTTGAGTCGCCAAAATAGTCGCATTTTTATAATTATTGAGAAAATAGGTCCGCGAATTAAAAATGGCAGAATCGGGTTTGCAGTCTTGAGAGCATGTCAAAAACAGTGAGGGCGCTGTTCGCGGCATCCTAGCGGGAAAACGATCTGGAAGAGCCCCCATACGATGAAACATATGTTAAACTTTCATCGATGTGCAATCGACTGGTCATCATAAAATATTTTAAAACGAGCCCAAAAGGCCTCAAAATGAGCAAAGAAAACCGGTGTTTTTACACGTGTTTCAATGGGAAGATTATTTAGTGGTGTGCGCCCTTCGAAGGGCCTAGGCGTAAAATCGGGCTTTTGAGAGATTCAGCCAAAATTGAAGTTGGCAATCGATTAAATTGCGGTTTTTTGATTTATATAGATAGTTTTTATGTTAGTGAATATATTTAATGCGTTTTAGATGCAAGTCGCGCTAAGTTTATTCTCTGAGAGGCCTTCAAAGTTAAAGAAACTGTCAAAAATTGTGAGAAAACTAATATTTCTCAGATTTGAAGCAAAATTGTCTTAAGGTGACAAATCGGCACACGTCTTTAAACCTCTCAAATATTAATTATTTTATAGGGGGGGGGGTGATTGTTGTAAAATCATTAATATATAGACCTTTGCCATTATGAACCCTAATTTCTTTTCATTTTAAAGCGGTTTTTAGCAGATAAACGGTCTAAAACTATATGTTGAGAATTGGTATTTAATGCAAATCTAGGGAAATAAGCACAAATGGTCAAAATGTTGAAAATGTGCACATTTTTGGAATGCACCATGTATCTTTGATAGGACATTTCTCTTGATGTGGATGTCACAGAGCACTCAAACCTTGAGTGTTTTACTCAAAACATTTTATATTTCAAGAAAAATATAAAAAATTCGATTTTATGAACATCATGAATTCCTTGAAGGGGCACACCACTAAATCAATGCGCCATTTGTGTAACCCTAATGCGTTCCACTAAAAAACAGAAACTTTTTGAGGTATTTTGGGCTGGTCTGTAGACTTATTAATCAGAAAGAGTGGCGAATTATAGCTTAAATAAAAGTGTAAAGCCTATGCATAAATTTGAGTCGCCAAAATAGTCGCATTTTTATAATTATTGAGAAAATAGGTCCGCGAATTAAAAAATGGCAGAATCGGGTTTGCAGTCTTGAGAGCATGTCAAAAACAGTGAGGGCGCTGTTCGCGGCATCCTAGCGGGAAAACGAGATGGAAGAACCCCATACATTGAAACATATGTTAAACTTTCATCGATTTGCAATCGACTGGTCATCATAAAATATTTTAAAACGAGCCCAAAAGGCCTCAAAATGAGCAAAGAAAACCGGTGTTTTTACACGTGTTTCAATGGGAAGATTATTTAGTGGTGTGCGCCCTTCGAAGGGCCTAGGCGTAAAATCGGGCTTTTGAGAGATTCAGCCAAAATTGAAGTTGGCAATCGATTAAATTGCGGTTTTTGATTTATATAGATAGTTTTTATGTTAGTGAATATATTTAATGCGTTTTAGATGCAAGTCGCGCTAAGTTTATTCTCTGAGAGGCCTTCAAAGTTAAAGAAAATGTCAAAAATTGTGAGAAAACTAATATTTCTCAGATTTGAAGCAAAATTGTCTTAAGGTGACAAATCGGCACACGTCTTTAAACCTCTCAAATATTAATTATTTTATAGGGGGGGGGGTGATTGTTGTAAAATCATTAATATATAGACCTTTGCCATTATGAACCCTAATTTCTTTTCATTTTAAAGCGGTTTTAGCAGATAAACGGTCTAAAACTATATGTTGAGAATTGGTATTTAATGCAAATCTAGGAAATAAGCACAAATGGTCAAAATGTTGAAAATGTGCACATTTTTGGAATGCACCATGTATCTTTGATAGGACATTTCTCTTGATGTGGATGTCACAGAGCACTCAAACCTTGAGTGTTTTACTCAAAACATTTTATATTTCAAGAAAAATATAAAAAAAAGCGATTTTATGAACATCATGAATTCCTTGAAGGGTGCACACCACAAAAGCAATGCGCCATTTGTGTAACCCTAATGAGTTCCGGTAAAAACAGAAACTTTTGAGGTATTTTGGGCTGGTCTGTAGACTTATTAATCAGAAAGAGTGGCGAATTATAGCTTAAATAAAAGTGTAAAGCCTATGCATAAATTTGAGTCGCCAAAATAGTCGCATTTTTATAATTATTGAGAAAATAGGTCCGCGAATTAAAAATGGCAGAATCGGGTTTGCAGTCTTGAGAGCATGTCAAAAACAGTGAGGGCGCTGTTCGCGGCATCCTAGCGGGAAAACGAGATGGAAGAATCCCCATACATTGAAACATATGTTAAACTTTCATCGATTTGCAATCGACTGGTCATCATAAAATATTTTAAAACGAGCCCAAAAGGCCTCAAAATGAGCAAAGAAAACCGGTGTTTTTACACGTGTTTCAATGGGAAGATTATTTAGTGGTGTGCGCCCTTCGAAGGGCCTAGGCGTAAAATCGGGCTTTTGAGAGATTCAGCCAATATTGAAGTTGGCAATCGATTAAATTGCGGTTTTTGATTTATATAGATAGTTTTTATGTTAGCGAATATATTTAATGCGTTTTAGATGCAAGTCGCGCTAAGTTTATTCTCTGAGAGGCCTTCAAAGTTAAAGAAACTGTCAAAATTGTGAGAAAACTAATATTTCTCAGATTTGAAGCAAAATTGTCTTAAGGTGACAAATCGGCACACGTCTTTAAATCTCTCAAATATTAATTATTTTATAGGGGGGGGGGTGATTGTTGTAAAATCATTAATATATAGACCTTTGCCATTATGAACCCTAATTTCTTTTCATTTTAAAGCGGTTTTAGCAGATAAACGGTCTAAAACTATATGTTGAGAATTGGTATTTAATGCAAATCTAGGGAAATAAGCACAAATGGTCAAAATGTTGAAAATGTGCACATTTTTGGAATGCACCATGTATCTTTGATAGGACATTTCTTTTGATGTGGATGTCACAGAGCACTCAAACCTTGAGTGTTTTACTCAAAACATTTTATATTTCAAGAAAAATATAAAAAATTCGATTTTATGAACATCATGAATTCCTTGAAGGGGCACACCACTAAATCAATGCGCCATTTGTGTAACCCTAATGAGTTCCGGTAAAAAACAGAAACTTTTTTTTTATTTTGGGCTGGTCTGTAGACTTATTAATCAGAAAGAGTGGCGAATTATAGCTTAAATAAAAGTGTAAAGCCTATGCATAAATTTGAGTCGCCAAAATAGTCGCATTTTTATAATTATTGAGAAAATAGGAACAAGAATAAAAAAATGGCAGAATCGGGTTTGCAGTCTTGAGAGCATGTCAAAAACAGTGAGGGCGCTGTTCGCGGCATCCTAGCGGGAAAACGAGATGGAAGAACCCCCATACATTGAAACATATGTTAAACTTTCATCGATTTGCAATCGACTGGTCATCATAAAATATTTTAAAACGAGCCCAAAAGGCCTCAAAATGAGCAAAGAAAACCGGTGTTTTTACACGTGTTTCAATGGGAAGATTATTTAGTGGTGTGCGCCCTTCGAAGGGCCTAGGCGTAAAATCGGGCTTTTGAGAGATTCAGCCAAAATTGAAGTTGGCAATCGATTAAATTGCGGTTTTTGATTTATATAGATAGTTTTATGTTAGTGAATATATTTAATGCGTTTTAGATGCAAGTCGCGCTAAGTTTATTCTCTGAGAGGCCTTCAAAGTTAAAGAAAATGTAAAAAATTGTGAGAAAACTAATATTTCTCAGATTTGAAGCAAAATTGTCTTAAGGTGACAAATCGGCACACGTCTTTAAACCTCTCAAATATTAATTATTTTATAGGGGGGGGGGGGTGATTGTTGTAAAATCATTAATATATAGACCTTTGCCATTATGAACCCTAATTTCTTTTCATTTTAAAGCGGTTTTTAGCAGATAAACGGTCTAAAACTATATGTTGAGAATTGGTATTTAATGCAAATCTAGGGAAATAAGCACAAATGGTCAAAATGTTGAAAATGTGCACATTTTGGAATGCACCATGTATCTTTGATAGGACATTTCTCTTGATGTGGATGTCACAGAGCACTCAAACCTTGAGTGTTTTACTCAAAACATTTTATATTTCAAGAAAATATAAAAAATTCGATTTTATGAACATCATGAATTCCTTGAAGGGCCTAGGCGTAAAATCGGGCTTTTGAGAGATTCAGCCAAAATTGAAGTTGGCAATCGATTAAATTGCGGTTTTTGATTTATATAGATAGTTTTTATGTTAGTGAATATATTTAATGCGTTTTAGATGCAAGTCGCGCTAAGTTTATTCTCTGAGAGGCCTTCAAAGTTAAAGAAACTGTCAAAAATTGTGAGAAAACTAATATTTCTCAGATTTGAAGCAAAATTGTCTTAAGGTGACAAATCGGCACACGTCTTTAAACCTCTCAAATATTAATTATTTTATAGGGGGGGGGGGGGTGATTGTTGTAAAATCATTAATATATAGACCTTTGCCATTATGAACCCTAATTTCTTTTCATTTTAAAGCGGTTTTAGCAGATAAACGGTCTAAAACTATATGTTGAGAATTGGTATTTAATGCAAATCTAGGGAAATAAGCACAAATGGTCAAAATGTTGAAAATGTGCACATTTTTTGGAATGCACCATGTATCTTTGATAGGACATTTCTCTTGATGTGGATGTCACAGAGCACTCAAACCTTGAGTGTTTTACTCAAAACATTTTATATTTCAAGAAAAATATAAAAAATTCGATTTTATGAACATCATGAATTCCTTGAAGGGGCACACCACTAAATCAATGCGCCATTTGTGTAACCCTAATGAGTTCCGGTAAAAACAGAAACTTTTGAGGTATTTTGGGCTGGTCTGTAGACTTATTAATCAGAAAGAGTGGCGAATTATATCTTAAATAAAAGTGTAAAGCCTATGCATAAATTTGAGTCGCCAAAATAGTCGCATTTTTATAATTATTGAGAAAATAGGTCCGCGAATTAAAAAATGGCAGAATCGGGTTTGCAGTCTTGAGAGCATGTCAAAAACAGTGAGGGCGCTGTTCGCGGCATCCTAGCGGGAAAACGAGATGGAAGAACCGCCATACATTGAAACATATGTTAAACTTTCATCGATTTGCAATCGACTGGTCATCATAAAATATTTTAAAACGAGCCCAAAAGGCCTCAAAATGAGCAAAGAAAACCGGTGTTTTTACACGTGTTTCAATGGGAAGATTATTTAGTGGTGTGCGCCCTTCGAAGGGCCTAGGCGTAAAATCGGGCTTTTGAGAGATTCAGCCAAAATTGAAGTTGGCAATCGATTAAATTGCGGTTTTTGATTTATATAGATAGTTTTTATGTTAGTGAATATATTTAATGCGTTTTAGATGCAAGTCGCGCTAAGTTTATTCTCTGAGAGGCCTTCAAAGTTAAAGAAACTGTCAAAAATTGTGAGAAAACTAATATTTCTCAGATTTGAAGCAAAATTGTCTTAAGGTGACAAATCGGCACACGTCTTTAAACCTCTCAAATATTAATTATTTTATAGGGGGGGGGGTGATTGTTGTAAAATCATTAATATATAGACCTTTGCCATTATGAACCCTAATTTCTTTTCATTTTAAAGCGGTTTTTAGCAGATAAACGGTCTAAAACTATATGTTGAGAATTGGTATTTAATGCAAATCTAGGGAAATAAGCACAAATGGTCAAAATGTTGAAAATGTGCACATTTTTGGAATGCACCATGTATCTTTGATAGGACATTTCTCTTGATGTGGATGTCACAGAGCACTCAAACCTTGAGTGTTTTACTCAAAACATTTTATATTTCAAGAAAAATATAAAAAAAATCGATTTTATGAACATCATGAATTACTTGAAGGGGGCACACCACTAAATCAATGCGCCATTTGTGTAACCCTAATGAGTTCCGGTAAAAAACAGAAACTTTTTGAGGTATTTTGGGCTGGTCTGTAGACTTATTAATCAGAAAGAGTGGCGAATTATAGCTTAAATAAAAGTGTAAAGCCTATGCATAAATTTGAGTCGCCAAAAAAGTCGCATTTTATCATTATTGAGAAAATAGGTCCGCGAATTAAAAAATGGCAGAATCGGGTTTGCAGTCTTGAGAGCATGTCAAAAACAGTGAGGGCGCTGTTCGCGGCATCCTAGCGGGAAAACGAGATGGAAGATCCCCCATACATTGAAACATATGTTAAACTTTCATCGATTTGCAATCGACTGGTCATCATAAAATATTTTAAAACGAGCCCAAAAGGCCTCAAAATGAGCAAAGAAAACCGGTGTTTTTACACGTGTTTCAATGGGAAGATTATTTAGTGGTGTGCGCCCTTCGAAGGGCCTAGGCGTAAAATCGGGCTTTTGAGAGATTCAGCCAAAATTGAAGTTGGCAATCGATTAAATTGCGGTTTTTGATTTATATAGATAGTTTTTATGTTAGTGAATATATTTAATGCGTTTTAGATGCAAGTCGCGCTAAGTTTATTCTCTGAGAGGCCTTCAAAGTTAAAGAAACAATAAAAAATTGTGAGAAAACTAATATTTCTCAGATTTGAAGCAAAATTGTCTTAAGGTGACAAATCGGCACACGTCTTTAAACCTCTCAAATATTAATTATTTTATAGGGGGGTGATTGTTGTAAAATCATTAATATATAGACCTTTGCCATTATGAACCCTAATTTCTTTTCATTTTAAAGCGGTTTTTAGCAGATAAACGGTCTAAAACTATATGTTGAGAATTGGTATTTAATGCAAATCTAGGGAAATAAGCACAAATGGTCAAAATGTTGAAAATGTGCACATTTTTGGAATGCACCATGTATCTTTGATAGGACATTTCTCTTGATGTGGATGTCACAGAGCACTCAAACCTTGAGTGTTTTACTCAAAACATTTTATATTTCAAGAAAAATATAAAAAATTCGATTTTATGAACATCATGAATTCCTTGAAGGGCCTAGGCGTAAAATCGGGCTTTTGAGAGATTCAGCCAAAATTGAAGTTGGCAATCGATTAAATTGCGGTTTTTTGATTTATATAGATAGTTTTTATGTTAGTGAATATATTTAATGCGTTTTAGATGCAAGTCGCGCTAAGTTTATTCTCTGAGAGGCCTTCAAAGTTAAAGAAACTGTCAAAAATTGTGAGAAAACTAATATTTCTCAGATTTGAAGCAAAATTGTCTTAAGGTGACAAATCGGCACACGTCTTTAAACCTCTCAAATATTAATTATTTTATAGGGGGGTGATTGTTGTAAAATCATTAATATATAGACCTTTGCCATTATGAACCCTAATTTCTTTTCATTTTAAAGCGGTTTTTAGCAGATAAACGGTCTAAAACTATATGTTGAGAATTGGTATTTAATGCAAATCTAGGAAATAAGCACAAATGGTCAAAATGTTGAAAATGTGCACATTTTTGGAATGCACCATGTATCTTTGATAGGACATTTCTCTTGATGTGGATGTCACAGAGCACTCAAACCTTGAGTGTTTTACTCAAAACATTTTATATTTCAAGAAAAATATAAAAAAAATCGATTTTATGAACATCATGAATTCCTGGAAGAGGGCACACCACTAAAGCAATGCGCCATTTGTGTAACCCTAATGAGTTCCGGTAACAAACAGAAACTTTTTGAGGTATTTTGGGCTGGTCTGTAGACTTATTAATCAGAAAGAGTGGCGAATTATAGCTTAAATAAAAGTGTAAAGCCTATGCATAAATTTGAGTCGCCAAAATAGTCGCATTTTTATAATTATTGAGAAAATAGGTCCGCGAATTAAAAAATGGCAGAATCGGGTTTGCAGTCTTGAGAGCATGTCAAAAACAGTGAGGGCGCTGTTCGCGGCATCCTAGCGGGAAAACGAGATGGAAGAACCCCCATACATTGAAACATATGTTAAACTTTCATCGATTTGCAATCGACTGGTCATCATAAAATATTTTAAAACGAGCCCAAAAGGCCTCAAAATGAGCAAAGAAAACCGGTGTTTTTACACGTGTTTCAATGGGAAGATTATTTAGTGGTGTGCGCCCTTCGAAGGGCCTAGGCGTAAAATCGGGCTTTTGAGAGATTCAGCCAAAATTGAAGTTGGCAATCGATTACAGTGCGGATATTTGATTTATATAGATAGTTTTTACGGTAGTGAATATATTTAATGCGTTTTAGATGCAAGTCGCGCTAAGTTTATTCTCTGAGAGGCCTTCAAAGTTAAAGAAACTGTCAAAAATTGTGAGAAAACTAATATTTCTCAGATTTGAAGCAAAATTGTCTTAAGGTGACAAATCGGCACACGTCTTTAAACCTCTCAAATATTAATTATTTTATAGGGGGGGGGGTGATTGTTGTAAAATCATTAATATATAGACCTTTGCCATTATGAACCCTAATTTCTTTTCATTTTAAAGCGGTTTTTAGCAGATAAACGGTCTAAAACTATATGTTGAGAATTGGTATTTAATGCAAATCTAGGGAAATAAGCACAAATGGTCAAAATGTTGAAAATGTGCACATTTTTGGAATGCACCATGTATCTTTGATAGGACATTTCTCTTGATGTGGATGTCACAGAGCACTCAAACCTTGAGTGTTTTACTCAAAACATTTTATATTTCAAGAAAAATATAAAAAATTCGATTTTATGAACATCATGAATTCCTGAAAGGTGGCACACTACTAAATCAATGCGCCATTTGTGTAACCCTAATGAGTTCCGGTAAAAAACAGAAACTTTTTGTGGTATTTTGGGCTGGTCTGTAGACTTATTAATCAGAAAGAGTGGCGAATTATAGCTTAAATAAAAGTGTAAAGCCTATGCATAAATTTGAGGCGCCAAAAAAGCCGCAATTTTATAATTATTGAGAAAATAGGTCCGCGAATTAAAAAATGGCAGAATCGGGTTTGCAGTCTTGAGAGCATGTCAAAAACAGTGAGGGCGCTGTTCGCGGCATCCTAGCGGGAAAACGAGATGGAAGAGCCCCCATACATTGAAACGTATGTTAAACTTTCATCGATTTGCAATCGACTGGTCATCATAAAATATTTTAAAACGAGCCCAAAAGGCCTCAAAATGAGCAAAGAAAACCGGTGTTTTTACACGTGTTTCAATGGGAAGATTATTTAGTGGTGTGCGCCCTTCGAAGGGCCTAGGCGTAAAATCGGGCTTTTGAGAGATTCAGCCAAAATTGAAGTTGGCAATCGATTAAATTGCGGTTTTTGATTTATATAGATAGTTTTTATGTTAGTGAATATATTTAATGCGTTTTAGATGCAAGTCGCGCTAAGTTTATTCTCTGAGAGGCCTTCAAAGTTAAAGAAACTGTCAAAAATTGTGAGAAAACTAATATTTCTCAGATTTGAAGCAAAATTGTCTTAAGGTGACAAATCGGCACACGTCTTTAAACCTCTCAAATATTAATTATTTTATAGGGGGGGGGGTGATTGTTGTAAAATCATTAATATATAGACCTTTGCCATTATGAACCCTAATTTCTTTTCATTTTAAAGCGGTTTTTAGCAGATAAACGGTCTAAAACTATATGTTGAGAATTGGTATTTAATGCAAATCTAGGGAAATAAGCACAAATGGTCAAAATGTTGAAAATGTGCACATTTTTGGAATGCACCATGTATCTTTGATAGGACATTTCTCTTGATGTGGATGTCACAGAGCACTCAAACCTTGAGTGTTTTACTCAAAACATTTTATATTTCAAGAAAAATATAAAGAAAATCGATTTTATGAACATCATGAATTCCTTGAAGGGGCACACCACTAAATCAATGCGCCATTTGTGTAACCCTAATGAGTTCCGGTAAAACAGAAACTTTTTGAGGTATTTTGGGCTGGTCTGTAGACTTATTAATCAGAAAGAGTGGCGAATTATAGCTTAAATAAAAGTGTAAAGCCTATGCATAAATTTGAGTCATTAAAATAGTCGCATTTTTATAATTATTGAAAATAGGTCCGCGAATTAAAAAATGGCAGAATCGGGTTTGCAGTCTTGAGAGCATGTCAAAAACAGTGAGGGCGCTGTTCGCGGCATCCTAGCGGGAAAACGAGATGGAAGAACCCCCATACATTGAAACATATGTTAAACTTTCATCGATTTGCAATCGACTGGTCATCATAAAATATTTTAAAACGAGCCCAAAAGGCCTCAAAATGAGCAAAGAAAACCGGTGTTTTTACACGTGTTTCAATGGGAAGATTATTTAGTGGTGTGCGCCCTTCGAAGGGCCTAGGCGTAAAATCGGGCTTTTGAGAGATTCAGCCAAAATTGAAGTTGGCAATCGATTAAATTGCGGTTTTTGATTTATATAGATAGTTTTATGTTAGTGAATATATTTAATGCGTTTTAGATGCAAGTCGCGCTAAGTTTATTCTCTGAGAGGCCTTCAAAGTTAAAGAAACTGTCAAAAATTGTGAGAAAACTAATATTTCTCAGATTTGAAGCAAAATTGTCTTAAGGTGACAAATCGGCACACGTCTTTAAACCTCTCAAATATTAATTATTTTATAGGGGGGTGATTGTTGTAAAATCATTAATATATAGACCTTTGCCATTATGAACCCTAATTTCTTTTCATTTTAAAGCGGTTTTTAGCAGATAAACGGTCTAAAACTATATGTTGAGAATTGGTATTTAATGCAAATCTAGGAAATAAGCACAAATGGTCAAAATGTTGAAAATGTGCACATTTTTTTTTTTTTTTTGTATCTTTGATAGGACATTTCTCTTGTTGTGGATGTCACAGAGCACTCAAACCTTGAGTGTTTTACTCAAAACATTTTATATTTCAAGAAAAATATAAAAAATTCGATTTATGAACATCATGAATTCCTTGAAGGGGGCACACCACTAAATCAATGCGCCATTTGTGTAACCCTAATGAGTTCCGGTAAAAAACAGAAACTTTTGAGGTATTTTGGGCTGGTCTGTAGACTTATTAATCAGAAAGAGTGGCGAATTATAGCTTAAATAAAAGTGTAAAGCCTATGCATAAATTTGAGTCGCCAAAATAGTCGCATTTTTATAATTATTGAGAAAATAGGTCCGCGAATTAAAAAATGGCAGAATCGGGTTTGCAGTCTTGAGAGCATGTCAAAAACAGTGAGGGCGCTGTTCGCGGCATCCTAGCGGGAAAACGAGATGGAAGATCCCCCATACATTGAAACA